>NW_016157240.1:172686-261849 GCF_001687245.7 Rhagoletis zephyria
TAATCGTACCGTAAATACGATTTTTTCGAATAGATCGGTCCCTGGACCACTTCCCGGAAAAAATGGGTCATATATGCTAAAAAGCTACCTACGTACCGAATTTTAAGCTAATCGTACCGTAAATACGATTTTTTCGAATAGACCGGTCCCTGGTCCACCTACCCGAAAAAAGTAAAATTTTTTTAGCCTAAAACATGGTGGTTACCGAAAGCTATTTGTATACAAAATTTCATGAAAATCGGGCCAGCCGTTCGCGAGATTACCTGTTACAAAAAAAAGGGACTTCTCTTTATATAATTAGTATAGATAGATTTATTACATGGTAGGAGAGCTTCTCAAACAATATAGAACCAATTTTTTCGATTTAAGTTGTTGAAAAGTAATGAATATCTAAATCCCAGGACTAATCCCGGGATCTCCGGATTGTGACAATGCCATCCCGAAAGTCCCGGGATCGGAAAAAGCCGAAAAATTAACATCCCTTATACATAGTACATACATACATATTCAGTTGTAACATCACCCAATTGTAGAATACTTTTCCATAACTTTTTTCTTTGTGGAACATGATGAAAATATCCGACTACTTTTGAAGTAGAAGTTATTCTCAATGGATTCTCTTTAGACTCAGATTCACAATGCAGTGCATAGCATCCGGAGGGAGCTGAACTGCAAAGCGTACCTTTGAAGGGATCAACGTCCCTTCGATCTTGAAGAACTTCTCTACTTTTACAACATTCTCCTGGAAACCTTCTTATTTAGAGTGTCCCATGTTAAGGATACAATCCTTCATAAAATCAGCAATAATTTTTTTTTTGCCTAGTTTCGCCTAATGAGTTCTCTCTTCACAAAATTTGGAGATTGTCACACACCGTAGCACATTGGACAGGTGATAGCACCAGAGCAAAAAACAGTAAGCTGTGTGTATATTGTTGTTGGTTTTAGAATCCGTATACGCAAACAAAGTTTGAAATTTTAGAGTAAACTGTAAACAAAAATGCCATAACGAAACAGACGAAATAAGTTCAATCAAAACAAATAATTTTTAAGCAAAAAAAAAACCGACTTTAGTTCTCATCTATACATATAATAAAATTATAACAGGTCGATGTCTGTACATTATAGATATTAAAGAAAAATTAATGTGGGGGGTCTTTTTAGAGCACCAGAACCCAAAACAACCATTTTTAGAATTTTTGTCTGTCTGTCTGTCTGTCTGTATGCTTGTTCGCGCATCACTCGAAAACGAATGCATGGATTTGAATGCAGTTTTCACCGATGTATTGCTAGAGGTTTAACTTAAAATTTAGGAAGAAAAAAATTAGAGAGTTGCCACCTGTTTGAAAATTGGAGTTTAAGTAAATTGATAAGAAAAAATGAATATTGCGTCAAAAGAAAGAGAATGAAGAAGGCTTACAGCCAAAAATATTTTTTTAGAGTTGCCACCTGTTTGAAAATTTACATTTAATTTAACTTATAAGATAAATTGAATATTGCAATATGGGTATCAAACTGAAAGGGGTTAGGAAATTATATTGCCGAAAATATTTTTAGGGAGGGCTGCCACCTGTTTGAAAAATTTTATTGTATTAAATTGATAAAATAAATGAAATCTATATCTACATCTATACATATAATAAAATTGTAACAGGTCGATGTCTGTACCTTATAGATATTAAAGAAAAATTAATATGGTGGGTTTTTATTTAAGCTACAGAAGCCAAATAAACAATTTTTAGAATTTTTGAATCTCTGTCTGTCTGTATATTTGTACGCACATCAGTCGAAAACATGGAATTGAATGCAGTTTTCACCGATGTATCGCTAGAGATCTAGCTTCCAATATAGAAGAAGAAATTAGAGAGTTGCCACCTGTGTTTAAAATTTCAGTTTAGGTCAATTGATACGGTAAAGTGAATACTGCAATATGGCTGTCAAAAGAAAGAAATTTACAAAGGCTTACAGCTGAAAATATTTTTGTGTAAGGTTGCCACCTATTTGTAAACTTTAATTTAATTTAATTGATAGCATAAATTAAATATTGCAATATTGGCATCAAACTAAAGAGGCTAGGAAATTTTAATGCTAAAATATTTGTAGGGGATTTGCCAACTGATTGAAAAATTTTATTCATTAAAATTTGTAAAATAAATGAAATATTGCAATACGAATATTAAACTAAAGAGGATTCTTACTTTTGAAAATATTCTTGAAGCGGGTTTGAAAACTTTAATTCAGTTAAATTTATAATATAAACTAAGTGTTGCTATATGGGAATAAAACGAGAGTATTTGAGAATATGTTAAAGAAAAATTAATAGGGGGTTTATTAGTCTTCCCATATAGCTTATCTCTGGAACTACTTAAGCTAACGTCCTGAAATTCTACACAGCTACATTTTTTATCAATACTGTACTTATGGCGAAAAGTAGAAATTATTGGAAAGACTGCATCGATATACATTTAAAAGCGCAAGTATCACTCGATTGGGAACCATTTTCTCCTAGATTTCTAAATCCCATTGAAATATTGTAACTTTGTTTTTAGTTTTTAGTAAAAGGTAAAATTTATGTGAAAATTTTGAAGGATTTTTTAAAATTTTGCGCAAAGAATGGAGCTTTGATTTGTCGAGTTTCGTTATAGACTGCCCTATATCTACATACCTATTTGCATAAAATGATAGCCGTTTTTGTTGTTCGGAATAAACTCAAAAACCACTGATTAGAGTTCCGTCAGATTGTCGGAGGTTATCTTACATAAATATATGGTCCAATTACATGCTACTAGAAAACTTGCTAGGTGGTGATGGAGTAGAGTTATTTATAAAAATCGTATTTATTAACCGATTTCGTTCAAATTTTAAATGTGAGCTATGTACCTGTATGATGGAAAATTCTTTTGATAAAAATTTACCCGATTAGTGCCGCTGGAGTTAAGGTTGAAATTCATAACACGTATTCATTTTATGGTAAGCAATGGTTTTGCAGAAAATGAACCCAATGGATGGCGCTGCAGCCGAAATGTATAGAAACCCCGTGTGGTTGGTCTGCTTTGGCCCTATGTTTAAGTTATACGAATTTAGTTTTCAGATGTCTAAATGAAGGATGGGTTTAAGTTTGTAAAAGTGGTGAATTAACAAGGAAAGATCACCTTAGGTATATCAATTGCTTCATTTGAAAGATACTTAAGAGATCACACGACTCATTTAGCAATGTACCGGAAAACTTTTCATCCTATAGGACAGCGAGGATTCTTGGCCCTCCTATAACAGAAAACTCACTTCTGTGCTCTTGAGTTTCCCTATAAGAACTTTTATTGGCATACGCATCGCACCAATTTTGTAGTTTCAAGATCATACAAAAAGATTACGCATACTTGGCAGAGATCTAACAGGTGGAAATAAGACCATCGGTAAAGCTCATGACACCGAAAGGGATAGGTATTCCATATGGTATCACAGCGTTACTATTATTGGCCTATGTGTGAGGAGGATACTGCACCTTAGTGGTTTCAACTTAAATCAAAAATTTTTACTTTAAAGACTAATTTTGTTAATAAACGCTCTTTTGCATTGGCCAACGAAAAGCTCTTATTAGGCGGCGCGAAGTAAGCGGGCATTGGCTAGTATAAAATATAAGATTATAATCTTGTAATTATTCTAAATTTCTTCATGATACAATAATCGGATTTGAACCAAAATAGTATGGGACCACCTGAGGTGAGGTAACACCTTTCCTTTAAAAAAAATTATAGAAATCGGTTAACGTGGTCCAAAGGTATGCGGGAACATACATAAAAAAAAATATTCCTACGAATTGATAACCTTCTCCTTTTTGTGAAGTCGGTTAAAAAGGGAAAATGAAGAGCTACTAGTGAAATTTCTTATAGAAATTTGAACAATAAAATGATTATCGTCCAATTTCTATTCAAACTCGCAAATGCCCAGTTTTTCTAAGGCACTCCGCACATTAAGCTCCTAATCACAGTAGTATAATCGTTTCGGCATACTAAAGTATAAAGCCTTTATGCCGAACCCATGTATTTCAATGAAGCTCTGTAGATTACGATTCATAATCATGTTTGCGCCTAATCATAAAAGCTTCAGGAATCGAAGCGCCCAACATTGTAAGGCCTTGCAGTTTTGAAATCGTCATTTGTTTACTTTTTTGTGTTGGAAATAAAATTTATTTGTCAATTCAATAGAAAATAATTGTAAATGAACCATTTCGTGCTAAAATTCGTGCAAATTGCATTAAACCACAAGCGTTTATGCAATATTTCGGAGCAGAAATATTTGCGGAAGTGCGTGTTGTGAAATAACGGCCAAAAAAATTTGTTATGTGTAGAAAGTGTTTATTAGCTGGTGACTTATGCAGGGCATGCAAGTGTGCAGAAGTCGAGTCGTCATGCATTCGTTTCGGTATGATGAAACGATTACTCTACTTTGATTTGGCGCGTAATGTGCCAAGTGCCTAAGCAAAAATATAACTTCAGAAACCATCCCATATATATGTGCTCCCAGATTTAAATCACAATGGTCCAGATTTAAGAATAAAAACTGGTTCATTGGCATGCCATTTTTATGAGCTTTTAAGGCAGTGATGGGCAGCGTAGGCAGAACTCTAACATTTTTGCACATGCTTATGGAGTTCTGCCAGCGCTGCCCATGCATATTTTAAGGCAGAGGTGGACAGTTTCGGCAGAGCATTTTTGTAGTGTGCATGCAATTGATGTCACTGTGTACGTGCGAACAAGCCCAGTAGAAATTTTATGCATACGACTTCGCTGTGTATACATGCCAGTATAAATGAACCTTCATTTCTCAGAGCGTATGGATACTATAACCATGCACTCGTACCACTGCTGTATGCATATGGCTGTATTAATGTTTCAAACTTACAAAAATGCATTAATGGAACAGTATTAAAGCATTCATACAAGATATGTATCCCCATATGTAAATGCTACTTTTCTGATACATTTTAATATATGGGGACATATAAAAAAGTAGCATTTACATCTGCAAATGAGTATCTTGTAAAAGCCCGTTAGTGCTGAAAATAATATCGCACAACACGTCCGTACACTAAAATTTTTGAACAAGACTGAAAATATTACAAAAATTCCACTTCAAATTTATCAAAAAGTGTACTTAAAACAACAACAACGTACGTTCGCTTGCAGTTCGCTACAATTTGAATTTATTTGTGGAAATTTATGACCAGTGTTGCCACAAAAAAATTATCAAATTCGAACAAACAAATGAAAAATCCTCAAAATCCGAACAAATTACTCAAAACTTTCTTACTACAGATATGAGTATTGTGTACTGCATACTATTTACTGGTACTTAGTATATAAATTAATTACATTCTCCAATTCAATTGGTACATTTGTTCGGTTCAAACAAAGTATCACCGTTATTTTTTATGCCTTGGTTTGTATTAGGGATGTTACTTTTTCGGCTTTTTCCGATCCCTGGATTTTCGGGATGGCGTTGTCACAATCACGGGATCCCGGGATTAGACCCGGGATTTAGATATTTATTACTTTTCAACAACTTGAATCGAAAAAATTGGTTCTATATAGTTTGAGAAGCTATCCTACCATGGAATATATAATAAATAAATGAGTTTGAAACCTACTTTTTTATTTAAAGTGGCATTTTTATTTATTTTTCTCTGACCGCACGATTTATTTTGAAGGGCTTTGTAATTTCAGAGATATGATTAATTCCAAAAATTGTTAAAAAAATTCAGTGCAATGTAGAATAAAAATGTGGGTAACAAATGCAATAGGAAATTTCTTTAGAATTTAAAAAAATTAAATTTTTTGGATCACAAGGACGAATAGCTAATTTTTANGTTCTATATAGTTTGAGAAGCTATCCTACCATGGAATATATAATAAATAAATGAGTTTGAAACCTACTTTTTTATTTAAAGTGGCATTTTTATTTATTTTTCTCTGACCGCACGATTTATTTTGAAGGGCTTTGTAATTTCAGAGATATGATTAATTCCAAAAATTGTTAAAAAAATTCAGTGCAATGTAGAATAAAAATGTGGGTAACAAATGCAATAGGAAATTTCTTTAGAATTTAAAAAAATTAAATTTTTTGGATCACAAGGACGAATAGCTAATTTTTAAGCTGACAAAGATAGAAGAACGAAATTCGAGGATGTTATCGAGTTTATATAAGCTCTTAACATATAATTTTTTCAAAAAAGAAAGATATTGCGAAATTTCAAGGATAAAATTTTAAAATGACATTTTCAATATTTACCAGCCTTTCTGCGCCAGAAATTCTACAGGATTTCCTCATTAATTTTATACCCATACTTTTTCTCTAAGCACATTTCTATGAATTTTTTAAATCATTTTTGAATTACTGACGTCAGAGTGAAAAACTAAAAACCCAATTTTACTATATTTGGCCCAGGGTTTCGCGAATAGAGCTAGACATTTATAAAAAATATTACATATTAAATAAAAAACGAAATATAGCCAATACTGGTTAGGAAAAGGAGTTTCTATTATTGCCATCAGTGCAAATTACAACTCCCGAAAATCCCGGGATTACTTGCCAAGAATTCCTAGTTTGTATATAATATTGCTGCAACTATATCAGTGCTCAATCTGGTCCTCAAGTCAGTCCTACACATTTTTAAACTACTAGATATACGTTCTACTGAGGCATTAGAAAAGGGCTATATTAGTAATGCAAGTATACTTTTTTTAATTGGGAAACTTATATGAACCTGGATAATCTTTTAATTCAAAAACTTTTTTCCTTTTCACTATAAATATCCTTATGATCGAACAATGCGTGTTCTCTCCATTCGTTACCGAGATTTTGCAAGTTCAAAGTAAGTTGAAAATATAACGATGGAATGAAAAAAATTATCGATAACATTTTGAATATTTAGCAGCAAATGTTGTGTGAGGGTGTTTGAAGGTTTCACAAGCCGTTTGAGGGAAATGTGAACGAAAGTCAAAATATTTTGATTTTCTGGCCGGCATATTGACGTTTTATCAAACCGCTTGTGTATGATAAAATCGCCTAATTCGCAACGGAATTTTTACCAAATGAGGACGCAAGAGAGAAACATCGAAGAAAACCTAACCCTTTTACATTGTGAACCGGAAGAAAACTAAAATTCTTTGCATGAACGAGTCATGTTTGCATGGTGTATGTCGCCATGGGAAAAGTAGGTTTGACAAGCTGCTTGTGTGGCATATTTCGCTCTTTATAAAACTTCGGAAAGCTTTTTGTTCAAAAATTTGCAAAGTGATTTAACAACTCTGTTGTGTAAAACATGGTTGCAACTGCAAATATATTGAGAGAAAATTCCTCAAAATAAAAATCCTCAAAAAATACTCAAGCGCACCCGAAATTCCTCACGTTTTGAGGAATTACTCACAGAGTGGCAACATTGTTAAAGACTACGCATGAATTGTTCACACTAATTCACTCATATAGCAAGCGTTCTTTATGAATGTATACAAGCGATTTCTACTGGGAGTCGTGCAGTTGAATGAAGCTTTCGCTGCCTTCCTAAGAAGAGCGTGTATGTATACGCGAATACGCCGCGCAGTCGCCCGCCGAGCAGACGCTGCCCAGCTATGTTTTAAGGCAGTGGTCGGCATTCTAACACATTCAAACGATTCAATAAGTGAGACTGTGTGCGTTAAATGCACTGCTCAGCTTCCGCTCCTCGTAAACGTCACGATCCAGAAAATAAAGGTCCCGACATTCGCCGACCGCTAACCCTCTCTTCGTCGATTTAACAGCATTCACTCAATTGCTGACGTGATACAATACTTTTGTTTAAATTCACTGTTGCCAACTTGATGCTTTTCGCACAAAATTTAGTATGTATTCAAACCTCGAAAATTTTTGAGTTTGGTGCTTGGTACGTTTTTGGTGCTTTTGTTTTTAGTTTGAAGACACCAAATTAGAAAATTAAAAAAAAAAAAATGGAAGCAAAATTTATGGCAATCGTAAGAGTGGTAAGTAACTTTACAAAAATTTAAACAAAATCATGGCGCAGTGACAATCATAAGCGACAACAAAATATGTGGCAGCACCTTCAATCATGCCAGCAGAAATCGACCGTCGTGCAAGAAACATTGATTATTATTAATTTTAATCGGCTTTATGCATATAAAGTCTATAAAATACACCAATAAAAATTTGGTGCTTTTTCAAATTTAAATCTTGGCAATACTGCTTTTTGTTTGATGCTTCCTCTTTTTCTTGTCGAGTTCGTCTTGCTCTCTCATTCTGGTATTTGTTGACGTCACGGCCAGTTGCTCTCAGCTCGATTGGCGCAATCTTCTATTCTATCATTCTTGCGTATACGTGTGAAACACACATGTGCTCAGAGAGCGCTCAGTGAGCTATGACCTGCCGACCACTGTTTTAAGGCATCAAAAAACCGAATACGGGACAAATAAGGGACATTAAAAGAAATACAGAACATTTGGCGTCCCGTATTTAATAAATAAAGTAACAGGACAATGCCCGAAAAAAAGAGGACTCTGTCCCGTATTATACAGGACGGATGGTCACTGTAGTCATAACGCATGATGTTGTCACGAAGAGGGAGGTAAAAAAATGTCCTAATTCTTAGAGCTCCTTGTTATAGTATATAAACTACTAGCTCTACTGCTGCGGTGCCGCGTTTCGCCTCGATTGGGCACATCCGTTCCGCGGATGAAAATGTTCTGCCGAAAAGTGGTTGGAACAATCAATAATGAAGTTACTATGCACGTGGCCATCCCGAAATATGCAGCTAATCGTATGAAATAATGATGAAAATATGTAATTGCATAAATAAAAAGATTATTTATGTTTATTGCACAACCTAATAAGAGTATTTCACTTTCCCTCCGTTGTATATTTAATTTTAGAAATAGACAACTAAAAGCTCGCTATAAAATGATGCTCACAATATATTGTTTAATACTTTTAGATATGATTTTTTGAAATTTTTTTTTTAAGTAAAAAAATACTTTTTTAATTTCTTCAAAGAATATGGTAGCTTCAGGTTAAAACAAAATGTCATAAGCACAGTTTACGCCGAATGGTACAGATCATGGTACAATTATTACAGGTATTGTATTCCCAGAGAGTTTTGCTCCACACCGAAATTCTTGCTCCCTTATTTTCATTTTGAAGCATTTGCTGATCCTTTTAAATTTAGTTGGCTTCGCTTTGGTTTTCGCTCGATTTATTTTATATAATTTTTCTAAACAAAAGGAAAAAACGTTTGAAATAAAGTGAGGAATAAAAATTTTTGATTTGTTTACTAAACAAATGTTTATTTTTCGGCTTTCGCAAATTAAATAAGTTTTCTGCAAGAAGTTGTATTACAAAAAAAAGGTGGACATGTATGGTGTACAGAAAACAACCTTTTAGTGTGGACAACAATGATATTTTTTAAATAAGGCAGAGCGGAATATGCGCTCTCTGGGAAGACAATACCTGTAATTATTGTACCATGGTACAGATGTAAATATGCTTTATATATTGTTTTGGATTGTTGCTGAATATTAATAACGCAAATATACATATATAAATACATACGTACATCTTGTTTTTTTTTTATTCCCGTACCGTTGAACCAAACCGACACCCCGGCCCAAAACAAAAAACCCGTTTTGACAAACCAATCCAAACATTTCTGCAGCATCTGCAGCAGAAACACGTTTTTTATATCACAAAAGGAGCGTCGCTTTCTCTTGTCCATTTTATTAGGTATTTAGTAGAGGATACAATTTCATTATCGCAATTACGAAGTATGAGATTTACACCCCTATTCTGCAACACTTTCGTATTCGGATTTTGCTTCGAATCGTAGAAATGGTATGCTGCAATCCGAATCGTATCTTCAAACTTTCGAAATTCGTAACAATGGTATGCCTAAAAACGAACGAGTAAGTCTTTTTGCGTAATTTTGTACGAAAACAATTCTGTGTCGGAGGCGAGATAAAAGATTTAAATCGATGTGTGTTTGCAGGAAATGTTAGTGGTTATAGGTTAGTTTTATATAGGTGTTACTTTGCATGCAGGTTTAAATTACGTCCTCAACAGGAATTAAATAAGGAAAATCTTCACGAATTTCACACAAATGGAAAACTGCTCAGTACCTCCCACATCCGTCGTTTCATCTGCAATCACTGAAAAACACTTCGACTCGTTAACCGTTCCACCAATTCAGCAGTAATGGTCAGTGTTGCCGTCGGAAATTTTAAAAGGGGTCACTGACGAAAAAAAGGGTCACCATATTATTTTTGCTTTTCTTTACTAGTAAAAGAATAACACTGTTGAATTTAAAAGAAAATAGCGGGACAAGCTTTGCGTAAAATAGTGTTGCCAACATACACACAAATCTAGTCGCCGCAGGAGAAGAGTTGCATTTCCTTTAAAAGTTTTAAGTGACGAATTTTTCGTACTTACCGGAGGAAATATTTTTCATTAGCACAGTTCTGATAACATTTCCTAAAAAATCTCTGAAAAGGGGTAAAAGTCGCACATAATTTTGGAAAGGGGTCGAAAAATCAAAATTTTCCAATAGTCTGGTCAGAGGGTATTGCGCTTAAAAAGGGTCGAATTGCCCCTTTAGTCGCACAACGGCACAACTGGAAATGATGTTTTCTGCGGCCACGATTATTTCGTTTTGAATTGGTTTACTAATATAGGTCCTATTTCTGCCAGCCGTTATCAAGTGGTTGTTTAGAATTTCATCACCGTTTTGTATTGAGTAACGAAGAAGCGCTCCAAAATGTCCATAATTTTCGAGAGGAAGTTCTTTTTGTAATGGTCCGTTATCTCGATGACCTCTTAATGCCCTTGCCTTGCACAGAGCAGAAGAACCCGAATAACTGGAACAAGTTTTTTTCTGTTTTCGAGTATTTGTCGTTCCAAACCGTGATCTATTTCGCACACAACATTGCTTTTTTATTTTCAAATATCAGCTTAAAATTTTGTCCATCCTGCATAGCGTTTCTGATGGTACGTTTTACCTTGATACTCCTTGAACTTTTCTAGCCTTTTTTCCAATTTTTAAATTGATTTTGCACAATGCGTTTTCATAGCCTCCTTTACCGACAGCATTGGGCGTAAGTAAAATGCAATATTTGCAGTAACACCCATCTTCTTTAGGCGAGTATACGAACCACGTACATATAAGCACGTAACCCCGATAATTGAAATTTCAAATTACGATCTCCAGATTGTGGAAACTTAAAATGGTCCGTTATCCACATATTAGAAAGAACATCATATTTCTCATTATCATTAAATTTACGACGACAAAATTTTGCAACATCAATTAAAAATATCCTGTGGAAAAATTAAATTTTTTATGACCTTTATAGGGACCTTACATGGTAAAATTCTTTTATCAAACTGCTTGCCTGTGTATTTTGATGGTTTGACTTACACGCGTCAAATTTCAACCCGTCAAATTTCAGTTTTTGTTGAAGTTGTATCATCACAAAAGAATCTTTGGATATTTTTGTAATAACACAGGTTTACAAAAAAAAGTGTATGCATATTAAAACCAAACCGATATATCTCTAAGTTATTCGACACGCTGAATGCGAATCCGAGGTCAACCTCCATCACGTCAGGTTCGTGGTCAGTTGAAGGTCAAGTAGACAAAAATTTAATGAGGAAACCTGAAAATTCATATAAGTATGTATGGTTTTAGAGTCGCTTAATATGAATCCGAGGTCCGTTAACCTCCATAATGTTAGCTTCGGGGTCATTTAAGAGCCAAATAGGAAACACATTTTTTAATAAAAAAAGATTTGATTTTGTTGTCGCTGAAACCGAATATGGGGGTCCCTTGTTTCCTCAAGGTCATGTAGAAGTCATGCCAAGGTCATGCCAAGGTTAAATTGAGAAGAATTTTATTGAATTTTCAGGTTTATTCATTGAATTGTTCCCTACTTGACCTTCAAATGACCACGAACCTGACGTGATGGAGGCTAACGGACCTTGGATTCGCATTCAGCATGTCGAATAACATAGGGATACATATGTATATAAGTTTAGTTTAATATGCATACACTAATTTTTTTTTTATAAACCTGCGTAATTTATTAATTCTAAAATGAAGTCATATTCTCTTTTTTTAACCGATTTCAAAAAAAGGAGAAAGCTATCAATTCGTCGGAATATTTTTTATACCCGAGCGCACTTGTACACAGGGGTAATTTTTAGCCACTTGAAACTTGCACTTTATTAGACTAAAATTGAATGGGTTACAACAGCTCATAACATTTGATAAACCGAAATCAACTTGCCTGCGCGATTTGTCAGAGTTGCATTTCTGTCCAATTTACAGAAGTTTGTTGAATAAAATTTGAATTCATATATGGCCGCTCTTGAAAAAAAACAACCCCCATCAGTCCAACTCAGGCTACGCTGACCACAGTATTTTTTGTCCAGAACTCACCACGAAATTCACAAAAAATGCATATTTCACCCGAATTTATTAATATATTAGCGCTCGGATATCTTTGTTTTGAATTACACTTTAATCCTTTGTGCATTAAAATTGTTTGACTCGGGTCACGTTTCTAAACACAATAACCAGGAATGCCAACTCCCCTGGGGCTAATTCCCCGAAATTCCTGAAAAAATTACCCTATTCTCGATGAAATTGCCCCAAAATGTATTTTGCTACATATTTAAGGCCCTTCATGTTTTTTTTTATTAAAAAAACAACAAATATCATTAATTGTGACATGAGTATGTAATGAGAACAGTCTTTTCAACATTTCATGTTTATAAACAAACGAGAAAAGAGAGTGTCAAACGAAAACGTGAAAAAAGTGAAAACTGTCGCTATACACAGTTGCAATTTCTTTAATATCCACACTGTTGCACGAGACAATTACGAATGTTCTAAGCAAAATCGTTTTTATATTGAATCAAAATTTAAAGTCATTCCACGATTCCCCTGAGAAATTCAAATTCCACCAAAATCGGGAAATTCTTCCCCCGGTTGGCATCACTGACAATAACCCAAAAACATTTTACAAATAACCGAACCTATGATATGGAGCATACCATTTTGTGCATAATTTTTATGCTTTTTCCTTGAAAACGATGATTTGAATGCTGAAATATAAATTTAGTTTATTTAGTTTATATTAAAACATTTAAAAAATTTCATTCAAATAAACAACACAAATGAACAAAAACGTTAGCTTTTAAATCACCGTTTTTATTCCGATAACAAAACCGATAAACTCGGATTCCGCCACATAGCTGATTCTGTTGGGAAAAAATGGATCTAAATTTTTTTGTGTTAACAATCAGTTCATATTTATAATTTTAACAATTGTAAACTCATTTTATTCAGTTATAGACTAAGAGTAAACATAGTTGTGTACGTAAAAATATTAAGAAGTTAATAAAACTTTGAGCAGTATATCGTTACCTGAAATGCAAAATGCCGTAACAACATCGTAGCTGAAATGGAGAAAGTCGGAACAAACAATTTTTATTTTTTCATTAAATGATGTGGGAGTTGTAATTCGATGAAATCCATCATATTAATCCAAAACTGAATTTTAAATTTTTTATTAGTTACGACTCTTTGAATTTCAGCGATGATGTTTGTTACGTCTTGTTGCATTGCAGATGACGATATGTATGTTAAAATTTATGCAAGCGATGAATTCGCCCCACTCACTTCAAGAAAAGAATAATTTCACTCCAAAAATTTAGAACAAGCATATTTCCTCAAACTACCCGTTATTAGAGTTAAATGTGTCTCGAGTGATAACGAAGAGGATTGCGTCCCTGACGCATATTATCAACTCGAATTGGAAAAAAAAATTTGTAAGGAAATTTAGCGACTGTCGGACCGAAAAATTTAAAGTAGCTCCATCCAAAAAAGTGCCAAGAGAGGACGGGTAAAAAATTCTCACAACCCCACCATCTGACTGAATTATTCCAAAATTCAAAAAGTAAATATTCAATGTTCCACGACGAATGGCTTGCAATAGTAAAAAAAATTAAACTATCAATTGGGTACGGAAGAACTTCTAAAAAAGGCTGGACGATGGCCATCGAGTAACGTTCAGTGTTGCCAGAAGTTTTTGGCTGAACCGGCTAAATTGGCAAATAAAACCGGCTAAAAACGGCTAAAATGTTTCAACTAAATTTCGCATGTTTTATTTAAATAAATCACGAGTAAAAAGACTATTTCTTGGAGAGAAGTTACAAATTCGAGCCGGAAAAAATTTTGCCAGCAAGAATTTGCAATTAGGAAAGAGATATGATTGTGGCACATTGTTGGATTTTTTGTCGACGATAATTTGAATAAACAAGTTCGTTAAATTTAAAAATTTACAAACTGGAGCGATTTTAAAATGAAAAATGTAAGTTAATACTTCTTTACTTAATTAATTTAGTTAATTCCAATGATTTGAAAGGTACTCGGAAAAAAAAACTATTTATTACTATTAATATCTGATATTTTGAGTGATAATTCTCGCTGCATTTTCGACGAACAAACCTATTATCTTCCTAACAAGGCCTTTTCAGACTGACCGATTCTCAATACACTCAAATAGAAACCAATACACATAAAAAACGCTGTATAAATTTCCCTTAAATTTTAAGGCAGTAAAACAACGACCTTAAGTTAACATCAACCGAGGCCATATGTTGACAAGGGATGCAAAATCACAGTTACACAAAAGAACTGGTCAGATTTTTCAGAAATGCCTTCAATTCTGATGTAAAATATGATGCTAAAGGCTGCAGATCTCGCATTTAGATGACCGGTCATATGGCCGGAAAATGTCTCATAGAATTCTCAGCGAGTTTTGCTTTACATAAAAATTTGTGCTCTTTTATTTTCATTTTGACTCAGTGTTGGTTCCTTTAATTCAAGTTGGCATTCGGTTTTTGGAATTTAAATAAGTTCTCAGCAAAAAAGTTTGTTTAAAAAAATACATATGTGTACATAGTGCTTGAAAATATCAATTTTTCCATTACCTTAAACCATTGGGAATGGGCAAAAATTATGTTTTTTAATTTAGGCAGAATTGAATATGCGCTATCTGGGAAGACAATGGGCCGTATGAATAAAAACTAAGCAATTGCATTTTCTTAAAATTTCATACCTTTTACTTCAATTTTGTTTGAATAAATTGAGTAAAAGATCTAGCATTTTAAGAAAAAGCAATTGCTTATTTTTATTCATACGACCCAATATCTACATGTAATATTTATTCTGTTTGTTGGCACTATATCCAAACACAAACACATCTTAAGTGTCTTAACAGTGAAACAATTTCTTATTTTCTAAGTTTGCGAATAAAACTTCACACTTAAAATTAAGACATTTATAACAAACATTTTATGAAGAAAATCCCTTCTTCGTTTAAAATAAAAATAAGCGAAATCGGCCCAATTTCATACAATCCTGCCTGACATGAAAATTTTCTCCACGATAAGGCTAGTAGCCATTTCTAACAGATTTTGGGTCGCTTAGTCAAAAATGGAAACATATATACATATTTGAAATTTAAGAAAACAAGGCAAATAGCAAAATCGACTAAAAACGGCTAATTTTTTTCTGCAAAACGGCTAACAAATCGGCTGCCGGTTAAATCGAAATTTCTCCGGCTGTTTGCTATCGCAACCGGCTAAATCTAGCCGGAAAACGACTAAAATGGCAACACTGGTAACGTTATAGAAAAAGTGCAGAGAGTTGTATACAGCTGATCAACAAAGTCGAATTATGCTAGGAAAGGCCACGGCAGAGGTGCGAAAAATCGATTCTGACATCGATACATCGATTTTTTCATTTTTGGAACAACATCGATGTCTGTTGGGTAGAATAGATTACAATCGAAAAAGTTTCTTCGCTACTTGTACAAGTGGATCGTGCGGCGCTATGGGTACCCTTTTTTTACTCGGTTTTATTTAGCTTGCCCTGTTTGGGTCAAATCTAGTAATTGAAAAAAAAAAATTCAGGAATTTAAAGAATCTGAGTCTGCATAAAACTTAAATGGCCTATAGTCAATGTATTCTTAAAGTTTCGGACGCTCGGCGGCGTTTCGTGGCGATAGATTTATTTCTATCGCCCTGCTGGTGGCTGTATGTCTTTTTATACCTTTCATGAGCATGAAATGGTATTATAACTGTGGTCCGATGTTTGTAAGTACCAGAATGAAAAGAGATAGACCCATTAAAATGTATACTTATATGATCAGAACGTCGAGCTGAGTCGGTTTAGCCATGTCCGTCTGTCCGTCTGTTTGTATGCAATCTAGTCTCTCAGTTTTCGAGATATCCGGATAAAATTTGGTAGGTGGGTGTATTTTTATAATGTATTCATCATTTGTCGGAACCGGAAGAATCCCATACAACTGATTGTTCAGATCTGAGATTTTTCGTTATAACTTCTCCAGCTAGGAACATGAAATTTTGCAGTACTTGCACCCATTATAAACAGAATACTTATAGTGAAAATTACAAAGATCGGGTCACTATAACCTATAGCTCCCATACAACTGATTGTTCAGATATAAAATTTTGCGTTAATTTATATAGCTAGGAACATGAAATTCCGCACTGTTGTCAATAGTTATCAACAGAACACTTACAGTGAAAATTAAAAAGATGGGGTAACTATAACCTATAGCTCCCATACAACTGATTGTTCAGATATGAGATTTTTCGTTATAATTCATCCATTTATGTAGCTAGGACCATGAAATTTCGCGCTGTTTTCACTCATTATCAACAGAAGACTTACAGCGAAAATAACAAAGATCGGGTCACTATAACCTGCAGCCCCCATACAACTGATTGTTCAGATATGAGGTCTTTTATCATAACTCCTCCATTTATGCAGCTAGGAACATGAAATTTCGCACCATTTTCACTCATTATTAACAGAATACTTACAGTGAAAATAACAAGGATCGGGTGACTACAACATATATCTTCCATACATCTGATTGTTCAGATATGGGATTTTACTGTAAAACTCCTTTATTTGAACAGCTAAAACCGATAAATTTCGTAAGATATTTTATAAATAATAATACAAAGTCTACTGAGAAAATCGTCAAAATCTATGCTGTATAAGCTTTATCTCCTATACCACTGATTGTTCAGATACCAGTTTTTGCGATATATCTCCTTTATGTAGGAAACTAAACCCAATAAATTGTGTTACCGGTTTACATACCGATCACATAGCAGTGAAAATCACTTAGATTGGTGCTAATATAAGATATATCTTCCATACCATTCCATTCCATTCCATTGTTTAGATGCGATTTTTTATATATGTACGTATGTAACTCCTCTATCGATGTATGCAGATGTATTGAAAAGCAGTAATCTGTCAAAGTAAAATTTGCAGATATTCATGAAAGGTATGAAGCCTACGGCATAGCCGAAGAAAGCGCTGCTCTTACTTGTTTCTTTTAAAGTTTTAGAGGTAAACAACGTATAACACGAATTATTTTTGTCATCGATCGATAAAATCAAGCTTGAAATAAAATATATTATAATAATTTCTCTTTGTTTAATATGTATTTATATTTGTTATATATTCCTCATTTCTAAATATGATTTTGCTCTTTCCAAATATGCCACCCATATTATAAATGTGATGAAATGGTATCAGCTGTTTTCGCTATCGCTCTAATTCTGTTTAAGTAGGCGAAATAGCAGGGCGAACGGTGAACGACAGCATCGCCCATTTCGGCGTTGAGATATCTACTTTAACCTGACCTAACCTATCTACTTTAATAAAAATGGCGCACTTTTGCGAATATTCATATTGCAAGTTTTTATTTATTGCCTGGGTCAAATCTTGCAATCAATGTTTAACCAACTTCCCGATGGGCTATTGACTTGAAACTTCAAACTTAGCTCAGAACCCGATGGCAATGCAATATGAAAGATGATTAATGAATTCTTTTTTCTTGTAATTTAACCTCAAATTCGTAATCAGCGACCCCGAAAGCCCTTTCATCTAGTTTTAATGAAAATTGGAGTTATGGCCACTTTCATCCTTGCCAGGCAACAGTAAGGCGGCGTAAACCGTAGCTCCGTCCATATGTATGTGTAACAACATCAAGGCGCACACCACAAATTGGAGAAGAATCCCGGCCCAATACTTAGCAGAAGTGTAAGCGCCAAAGTATAATTATTATTATGTTATATGCATGACCTGGACTTTTATAATGAAGTTTCGTTTCTACCAAAAATTTCACATTGCCCTCAAAACCAGATGGATGCTTAAAACGACAATATTCTGCAATGCGTAAGCGAGACGGGACAAGAAGGCTAACCCATGCCCTTTTACAGGGTTTAGTGTAACATCAAATACATTTTGCACCGTGGAACGGCAACATTTTTTGGAAGAAACGAAATCGCCATAAAAAATTAATAAAGATTAAACAATCAAATGGGAAATAATCAAAACTGGTCAAAATGTCGTGTTCTTGTTATCTTGATTAGGGGTGTATTGGTGTATGTATGTACATAATTTAATAAAATTATTTCACAAAATATTTCCGTTGCATAAATTATGATTTGCTATGGATTTTAGATAATTTAGAATTATACTGTTTAAGATGATAAGATATCAACGCGTAAATAACGTACTTTACACTGTACAACAAAATAATTTTTTCCAACATACCAACATTCTGACAGCAGATTCTGGCAGAGTGAACCAAAAAAATCACATACATACGTCCATCGGCGTTATGAAAGTTTACGGCCTGAGTTTTATTTAAAAAAATTAACCCTTAAACAAATTTTCAATTCAGACTTATTGCTGGCATTAAGGATGAATTTTGAGCTTTGATGTGTTCAGAGACTTTTAGTAGAATTCAGTGGCAAATATATTGGTAAAACATTTTAATTCGATATAGGGATTTAATGTTGCAAAGAAATATTCATCGTCGTTTTTACATAAGAAAACTGCCAAACACATCTTGTGCCAAGGCTCTTTTTTCACTATTTGGCATTTGTCGTCAAATAAGTGAAAACACATTGTCATATGCGATTAAAAAGTGGTGTATTCAGTGTATAAAAAGCTTAAGTCGAAGTAACACAAGCTATACAATTTTTCTTTCTCACTACTTCGAGCACAGAAAGCGTTCCTCACGCTAGAAAAATGGGTAATAGAGAGCGAATCCCTTCCACTTTTGGATCATAAATGTCTTCTTCTTCGTGCCCGAAACAGCCCGGACTTTTTTCCGTTCAGAAATGTGCAAGGAGTTAATTTTAAATAACAGCTTTGGTTTGTTTACATCCGAAGCAAATTTTGTAAAATACAAAAATGGAAAATAGAACTAATGTTTCAGAAATGCAGGTAGTTGCTAATTTAATTAGCCATATAAGATAAATACAAATAAAATCATTGTCTAGAGCTGATTTATTAATTCCGTGCATGAAATATGTTTTTTTTTGCGTTCCTCACGCTCTGTAGCTCGTTTCTATAACAATTCTTTACCAAGGCGAATTGAGATATGAATTCGCTGCCCTGTTCTCTACAGCTAATGAGTAGTAGAGAATAACGTATATAGTAGAGAAGTTACAGAAACGAGTTACTGGGCACTTTTGGCACGTGTTGACACAGTTTTGACACTTGTGAGAGCGTAACTTACTTCTTGTTACGCTCTAATTACCGAAATAGCCCGGAAAGCCCTATTGTAACTGTTCAAAATGACTTATAGCTCAGTTATGCACACTTTGCACTGCACTGCATAGCATATTGTAGCGAATACCGCGGCAACTCGAAAAACAACAAGTAGTCAAGGATAATCATAACAATTGGTGTCAGAATTGGGATTGTTAAATAAATCTCATTGGAGGAAGTTCTGAAAATGGCAAAAATTCAAGGCCTAAAGATTGAGGAACTCAAACAGGAGTTGGAAAGCGAAAATTGGCCACCTCCGGAAGAAAAGTGGAATTACTATCACGGCTGCGAGAGGCTATGGAAAAGGAAGGAAGGCATCGACGTTGGCAAATACAACTTCCATCGTGAAGAGGCTGCGATATCCACGAAAGACGAACAGAAGGATGAGGTTGCTTGTTCATCGAAGGATGTGCAGCAGACATCCGGGAAGATTGAAGAACAGCAAAAGGCTCCAAGTTCATCCACAGCTATGGACATGAACACGTTATGGGCTGCCATGTCACAGACGATGCAGGCACAGGATATAAGCATGTCGGAGATGTCATCACAGATTTCATACCAGCTGGATGAGACGATCACGGCCCTGCATGAAAATTTAACCAGAGACAACGCGCAACTAAAATAGCGACAGGATAAACTCGAGGAGCGGAAAGATAAAATCGAAGCTCTAATGAAAGAGAAACAGGACAAAGTCGATGAGCTAAAAACTCTATCCTTTGACGACACGATTTTTCCAAGTCTTTAAGCTCCATTTCGAAAAAACGGCTACAGCAAACAACTGGAGCATGGAGGATAAATCCGCTGCTCTGTTCGTTGCATTAAAAGGACCTGCAGCGGAAATCTTGCAGACATTCCTGCCTGTGAAAGGAACAGTTACGATGCGTTAATGGGTGCAGTGGAAAGACGTTATGGTAGCGAGCACAGTATGCAAATTGACCAGATGGAGCTGGAGAATGGCTCATTTGGCACATGGAGACGCATCTGGTGAGCACCTTGAAAGGGTAAAAGTGTGTGACGTATGCGAATCCAAAGCCAACATTTGCTGAAACTGTTGTATGCTCAGACACGTGGAACGGCGGCTCTCCTAAATAGACTAGCTTATAAAGCCCATCGAGTGGAAGTGGATACACCGGACGAGACAAACGAAATGCTGAAGAAGATAATCCAACTGCTGGGCGAGAAAAAGGATGGCTCTGGCAAATGCTTTAAATGTGTGAAGCCAGGCCATTTCGCCCACAATTGCAGCGCAAACAACAACAACTCGCAAGGAGGCAAGTGCAGAGTTGAAGTAGATGAACCAAACTCCAGTCAGCCGTTAAACTAAAAGGAGCCAGCAGGAAGAGCCCATAATCTCCATCTCGAAAATTGCCAGAAAAGCGAGCAACCTCACTGTTGGTGGATGCGTGAATGGGCAAGAGCGAGTGCTGACAGTCTCCTTGTGGTGAGAACCTTTTTATTTCTTTTGTGTTGTACAGTGCTGTTTACTACTTCGTTTAAAGTTTTTGTTAAATTCTTATCACGAGATGATGAAAAAAGTGTGTATGTATTCGGAGGGCTGTTTCGAAAAATAAACATACATACAAAAATACTTGGTTTTCTGTACTATTTAAATTTAAATAAATAAAAAAATTAAAAAGTTAAGTCATTGGAGTAATTTATGTCGCTATTAATACATTTTTGTAATATTCGTACCTACGGTTATGTTAAATTACTCAGTATTTACGGTTTTTTGCGGGCTGTAGGTTGAAAACAAGGGTGGTCTACTTTTTCAAACAGTTTAACCCATAAACTCCCACCAGAACGGGGTTTTTTCCCACTGTTTAAAAAATGGCTTGAATATGGCTAAAGTTTCCACTAAAATATTAAGCGCCAAATTTTACTAAGGATAACCGAATGTAATGAAAAATAATATTAATTTTCACCAAAAAGGGGAAACTTTAACCTTATGTAGAAAACATTGCGATCAGTGTTGTCACTTCAGAAAGCAAATTAGTGGTAGTTTATTAGAAATTTATTCACCGAATTACACTGTAGTAACGTAAAAATTAAAACAAAAGATATATCAGGTCATGAAGTAGTATGCAAATGTAGATCAACTACATTCTCAGTTTTGTTCTATGCCACCAATTTTTCGAGGTGATGGCCTTCTAAAGCTGAAGGTACATATTTTTATTTGCTGCGGCATTGCGTTGATCCGTTTGTGCGCTGACGACGCGTCGCGACGTTAAAAATTTGCTGTTACACACCTTGCATTGTGCCGTTCTGCTTTGTAAACAAAAAATGGTTGTTGGGCATATCTGCAAATGTAATTTAGAATGGCAACGCATAAACGCATCGGAAAAGTATCGAGTTTGTTTACTTTCGACAGCAACTGCGTTAACGCATTCGTAACGGCGTCGTCTGTAACAGCTGTCATACAAATACCCGTATTCAATTTTATTTGACATTGACGTCGTGGCGCATTTTCCGGCGAACGCATGTTGTGTACCTTCACTTCAATCTTTTAATTTTTATTTAAATAAAGACACGTAACCAAGTTGACGGCGAAGAAAGACGCGTAAACTTAGATTTATATATGGCCAAGGACTGTCACTTCAGCATCATTCCCCAAAAACTCTGGGGAATTTACATACTGTTACACCCGCAAACAAAGTTGACCGCGAAAATAAGTTTACGCGTCCTCTTCGCCGTCAAATATGTTAACGCGTCTTTCTTCGTCGTCAACTATAGTTGCGTACCCTAACTCGCAAGAAGTTGCAAGAATTTACAGGAATTTACCAGAAAGCGTTCCCGTACTCAGTTCTCTGGCTTCTTTTGCCTTTTGACAGTTTTACAGGTTTTAACCTAGAAAAGTTGGGGAACGCAACTTATGTTCAGAGTCTTCCTTCGCTGAAGTTTTTTTATACGTCTTTTTTCGTGAACAACTTTTGAGCTCGCTTTTGACGTAGAATACGTCCTACGTTTCGATATGGAAGCTATGCTCAAATGTTTTAGGTGTAATTTTTAGAGCTTCACGAAAACGCTTATTGCACGAGAACTAATGAAGCGATTTCAAAGAAAAGTATGGCGTTTGGAAGATAAAATTCCAAAACTATCGACAGATTCATTTTTGTAAGAAACCAATTCGGTTTCTGTCGTAGAAAAAACGGTAAATATTGGTTTATTTTGGGGTCAATTTTGGCTTTTAAAGTGCGCTAGCTACTTATGATTTGCAGATATAACTTTAATTTTCGTGATGTAGGTTCTTTGGAGCAATAGAAATATTATCGTATACAAATTTTATATAAATTCGAAAAATATTGAGCATTTTAAGGCGAACTTTTTTTTTAAACAATTACCAATTTTTTGTATTACCAAAATGCTCGAAAAACGCTCAAATGATTTTGTTTTTGATTTCTTTAATCAAAAACTCAGGGTTTCCTTTCGTACACATGTTGATTGCAGTTAATGTGGGTCTGTTTTTCTCTTAGTAATCTATGTATGTATGTAGTAAAGGGTTGCAAGAGTTAACTCATGAATTCATCCCATAACTCGCGTCTAGCGCCGCTGTTGAGTTTGTGAAAACTGTCAAACGCCAGAAGAAGAGGAAAAATTTTAAACATTCATATTTTAGCTAATAAATATGTGCATATTTAGCTGTTTTTCTTTGATTGATAAGTTAAAAAATATCAAATGAACCATCAGTTTAACGTTACTGTGTTTGCTGCCGCACAGATCTTAAATTTATAATTTTGTGCGATTTAACATTTAGAGCCCTTCCGTAACTGCCTTCCGTACCCACATATGAAGTTGCTGTTGATATAGAGAGAGAAGCAATGACAACGTCACCGTCATGCGTGAGTTTTCGTTAACACGAGAATCCCATAAGATAGGTCGTGTCAGTTGACACGGTCTACGGTTTTGCTTTGGTGACTGGTTGTGCTCTTAGTTTCGGGCACGAAAATGCCTTTTTTTGTGTTCCCGTGGTTTTGTGCAGTTTATTCACTTCTGTGAGCGCATTTCGTACCTAGATAATAAGAGAGACAACTGAATAAAGCACTGCGACCAGTAGGTCTGTTGTGCCCTCAGCTCATCACAGTACCTCATCTAGCCCTAGAGACTCTAGAAATTTCAGAATTAATCACAGTGGTATAGAGTGTATGTGGTCTTTTCTTGGCCATAAGTTGTAAAAAATAAACCTAATGTTAGGAAAGAGGGTAGGTAAAATTACATACACAATATGTAACAAACGACATCAATTTGAATGCTGTATTTTTGGAAATTTTCTATTTAGAAAAACAAAACAATGTAAAAGTTCATATATAAAAACTTTCATAAAATGAAGTTTCAATGATAGTATTTCTAAATTACTTAAAACATATACTAAAATTGAAATGAAAATCACACCAAATTAGAAATTTCTAAATATGTGTATATATATGTATGTATATACAGTGCCGCACTAAATTATTGACACAGGGAATTTTTATAAAAGTATTGTTCATACTAACGGGTGATTTTTTTGAGGTTAGGAT
Source organism: Rhagoletis zephyria (assembly GCF_001687245.7). NCBI lineage: Eukaryota > Metazoa > Arthropoda > Insecta > Diptera > Tephritidae > Rhagoletis > Rhagoletis zephyria. Next base: position 196,906 of record NW_016157240.1, read on the forward strand.
TTTCATGCATTAGTATTTGACAGATCACGTGGGATTTCAGACATGGTGTCAAAGAGAAAGATGCTCAGTATGCTTTGANGGCTACGTCAAGTCTAAAGTCTACAGAAATAAGCCAGCAACTATTCCAGCTTTGGAAGACAACATTTCCGAAGAAATTCGGGCTATTCCGGCCGAAATGCTCGAAAAAGTTGCCCAAAATTGGACTTTCCGAATGGACCACCTAAGACGCAGCCGCGGTCAACATTTAAATGAAATTATCTTCAAAAAGTAAATGTCATGGACCAATCTAACGTTTCAAATAAAGAACCGATGAGATTTTGCAAATTTTATGCGTTTTTTTTAAAAAAAAAGTTATCAAGCTCTTAAAAAATCACCCGTTACAACAAACAACATAAAAAAAATATCTTAACTTCGCGCAAAACTCAGGAAAATTCAATAAATTTGCATAAAAGTTGACATTTTAGTATAACAAAGTGCCAGTTTAAAGTTAGTAAAAGACCGTGTTGATTTGTAGAAATTTATTTGCAGGTAGTTTCTTCCAAACAAACAAAAAATATCGAACATACTTTTTACTTCACTTATTTTAACCGGGACACAGTTACAAATTTTGCTTTTACGCTAAAAAAACGTAAATATTTAAATTGAACGCACACAAATAAATTACACCTCAAATTGTTTGAAATCCATTAAGGAAACATAAAATTCTTGTGTGATTAATTTTTCTCAAATGCTTAAAGAGTTATAATTAAAAATGATAATTTTCGAAAACTCAGTGTTAGCGATACTTTTAGAAGGCGTGGTTTTTGTACGATTTCAAAAATTTTCAAGACAGTATTTAAGGTCAGGCGCAATGTGTATATCAAATTTGTTACAGATTGGTAGAGCGGTTTTCGATATACAAATATTTGACATAAGTGGGCGGGCCACGCCCAGTTTCCAAACAATTTTACGAAAAACTAATTGTCGCTTAAGATTCATTGCAAATACGATTTATTTATTTTTTATTTTTATTTAAGAAATGAGACTGTATCTATAAGACTTTGAATTCTTTTATAATACATCAACAGGTTGTAAAACTTAAAACTAACAATATATCAAAAAGAAAACAAAAATATTAATATTTGTTTTTTTTAATTAAAATTAAAATTAAGACTTAAAACTAAAGGCTAGATATAATAAAAAGTCAGGCATATACATAAATACGAGCATACAAAATTTGGTTTAATAGTAGAAGTGACAGAGAAGAGAAATGATAACAGTTTATACGCAACCACACTCATTGTGCAGATTTAATGTAATTATGCAATACCTCTTTGAAGTAACTCCGATTCATCGCTGCTTTTACGGATTCAGGAATTGAGTTCCAGAGCCTTACAGCTTAGCTGAAGACAAGTAGAAATATTTGGGGACAATCAGACTTTGATGCCTATTAGATCTTGTTGATTTTAATTTTTCAAAAAGTTATTTTGGAGTTTTGAATTCTATAAGCTTATACATAAATATAACTACAATTTTTAGCCGCCAGGTATTCAAAAATGCCGCATCCTGGAATTATATTTTTCCACATAGAAATGTGGTTATAAATATCTTTTGAGGCCGTAAACGTAACGTGTAACGTTATTAAACGTAACATCAATTTTGTGAAACGAAATGGAGTAAATATTTAAAAATTCGTTAACCGCACTGCAAATCCTTACATATACATACTGGCGCTGCTCCTGATGCACTACTGCACTTACCGTCACTTTGTGTCTTCATACGGGGAAGCCTGCAGACCATCTGCAGGTTAATAAGAAACCGATGTTGGTATAACACTGAGTGGGGTGAGGCGGAAATTGCTGGCGGCATAGAATCTATAATGTTGAATTCCCTGAGGCTGAATGTTGGTTTAATACCAGCACTGAGCCCGGACTCACATATTGTCGAATATTCACTGATGGCTCCAAAACTGACTCTGGGCCAGGCTTTGAGGTCTTCATCGAAGTTAGTGGGGATGAGCTTCACTTTTCTCTTGGAGAGTATGCTTCGGTCTTCCAGGCTGAGGTATTTGCAATCCTCTAGGCCATAGATTAAAATAGGTGGAGGGGAAAGAGTTTACGTGTCTGCAGTGACAGCCAAGCCGCACTTAAAGCATTGGCCAGCCCTTTAACTACATACTTCCAAATTAGTTCGGAAATGCAAGTCTCGCCTAAATTATGTTGGCAAAAATAACCAGCTTGTTTTACTCTGGTTAGATCACGGCCGGAAACGTGACAAACATAGCGATTAGCCCATTAAAATTGTATAAATTTGATGCAGTTTATTTCTACTTGACGCGTAGATCATGGATCCACAGTCTCGTCCCTAAATTTCATTTGGCAACATTCCGCCATTTTGGACTTAATTTTTTGGGGTTTTTTGTGATTTGCAAGCTTATTTTGCATTTTTCGTAAAAAATGGTTAAATACAAATATGTAGAAAATTTAATTTTCCACATTTGTTGCATAGAAGGTTTTTTAAAAGTAGCATTTTTTATTGTAAATAATTTGCAAAAACTGCGAAAAAATTTTACAGTGTCACTGTTTTCGCCATTTTTTGACAATTTCTTTTGACTGCGTACTGAATTCCAAAGTTCTAGAGAATTTCATTCCTCAAAACTTTTATACCTAAATTTTTTTTTTGTACGACGCTTAGATCAATGGAAATGAGTTTTACGGCGCATCCCGTACATCGCTATGTTTAGGGCGTTCACAATTGTGATCTAAGGGTCGTAAAAAAACAATTTAGGTACAAAAGTTGTGGAGAATGAAATTCTCTACTACTTCGGAGTTTCAATATGCTATGTGTTTTCAACAAAGATTGTTCGCAGTTTTTGCTATTTTTTCCAATAAAAATGCTATTTTTAAAAAATCTTCTATACAACAAATGTGATAAATGAAATTCTCTACATATTTGTCTTTAACCATTCTTTACGAAAAATGCAAAATAAGCTTGCAAATCACAAAAAAACTTAAATCCAAAATGGCGGAATGTTGCGAAAAGAAATCTAGGGGCGAGACTGTGGATCCATGATCTACGTGTCAAGTAGAAGTAAACTGCGCCAAAAAATCACTGTTACACATTTTTTTTAAGAAAAAGTCTAATTTTACTATCTTGCTAGTACGAAAATACGACTATTATAAGAAGCTGTTCTCTTAAGATGAATGATTTCGCAGAACTTTTTTCCGCCATATAAAATGCATTTGCCGACCTCCCAACAATAATGCAATATCGCTGTAGATGTGAATAAATTAGATTGTATCACCTTACATACATATTTATCACACACTTATTTACTTTCACGACTTCAGAATGAATTGCCAATTGATTGGTTTATTTTTAAAACTTTGCAACAATAAATCTGTTGGCGCTTCGACTGTAAAAAATATCACATAAGCACGTGTTTGTGTGTGATCACAGACAAGAAGTAGGTACATTCACCAATAGAAATCAACGAGGTTGAGTCAATTAATCAGAAGTGGCACGAGCTGGTGCTAACGCTATGACAGTAGCAGTACAAAAAGTATCAACAACTTCCATTATGATCATGATGGGAAATCTATAAAGATATGCTAATTTATGTGTATTCACAATTAAGTGAGTAAGAATAAGTACCCTGTGGGGAAAATCTCTAGTTCTGAACTGGGGCGCTTCTAGTACATTTAGACCCAGTACTGGTTCGCGATAAATCTCTTTTGCATGCAAGCAACTGGCGAATTTAACATGGCGATGTCCTAGGAAGTGTCAATTGCCCCCCGCTGCATCCCTTTTTCGATAGTTCCGAACTAGTCCTAAATTCTATAGTTCCGAACCAGTTCTAAAATCGACAGACGAAAGAAAAAAGTATCATGATTTTTCAATCTTTTCGGTTCTTCCGTGTGCGATTTTACATTATTTTCAAAGAAACGTTTTTTCAATTTGAAATTAAATTTGTTTGAATGATTGTAAGAAATATACGTTTACATACCTTGCTGTAGCTGACTTCGCAGAGGTGCTCGCTGTTATTGGTTAGATTCCAGATGGCCCTAAGATGTTAATATGTTAACACAAAGCTTTGTTTAGTATTACCAAACTATGAAATAGCATCTGCGAAGCACAGAATAGAAGCGTATTTGAACGAAAAAGCCGCCGAACACATATCTATGTAAACTAAACAAGCCGCCCGCTGCATCCCTTATTCGATAGTTCCGAAATAGTTCTAAATTCGACAAATAGGATCTAGTGCGTTCTGCATCCCTTTTTCTATAGTTCCGAACCATTTCTAAATTCGTCACTTTGGATATAGATTTGTAGTGAAAAAAACTGAAAAAATTAGTTTCTTAAAAGTACCACTTTTCGCCGATTTTGGACTGGTGGGGATCTAGTTCCTATCAGACTAGTTCCTTTTTGGGGATAACGAACTAGTACGGAACTAGAAATTTGATTCACTAGTCCGCGGTTTCCCTGCAGGGTATGTACATATGTACATATGTAAGTATGCTGTAAATACATATTTACAACATATTCAACGGATTTTATCGGGCAAGTGCAGATATTCCTGAGCCATATCGACATACATATGTACAAATGTATACATTTTTATATCTACACTTATGTGTAAAATATTACGACCACAAATGAAATTCTTTGAAAATTGACATCTATTACTCATAAAATAACCCACAATTGTGAAGGCTTAAAAATAAAAGCTTATTTAATCAATCAGCCAACGACAGTAATTTTAATTAAAATTTACATGAAGTAATTTTTTTTTAGTTTTTACTCCCTGGGTATACTTTAATTAACCTGAACATTTTTCAAGTCAGAAATAAATCATGAGATGGGCGCGTGAATGATTGTGGGTCACGTTCACGCACGCTCACGTTTATGGTTTTGTAAATCACGCACACTCACACTCACGTTCTGTTATATTTTTTTCAATCACGCTCACGCTTGGTTTTTAAATTACGCACGCTCACGCATGCTTTTCCAAGGACATTTTTTGACATTGAAACTTTATTTATATAAATAGCATTTCATATAAATAGGCTTTTATCACACACAAGTATTAGTTGCGATCCCGTACGAGACCGGACTAGTCAGAAATAGTCAGAATCAGTCAGATTTTACTGGAAATCGGTCCCGTACTCGGTTCTCTGACTATTGAGAGGACAAAGAAGAGAGTAAATACGGTTCTCTCTCTGTCAGAAGTTACCAGTTTTAGTCCGAGAACTTTTTGGTGGTAAATTCTGGTAAATGTGTCAAACGATCAGCTGTAGTGTGTTTGGCAACCAAATTGTAAACAAAAGAAAAGTGCAGTCTGCTAATTCATGTTGAAAAGTATTTAGTTACTTGTTTAAGTGGATTCTAATGAATTTGAAAGTATTTTTGGTTATTTACATGTGTGAGCTGAGTGTGTTTACATTCAAAATAAGCAAAAATTTACAACCAAAATTTGGAGGTTATGTTGAAGTTGACAGAAGTTACCGTTTTTTACTAGAAAGCGATCCTGTACTTTTCAATGTTACTCTCTCGCTCTGAGCGAATTTTTATTTTTTGACAGTTTTACTAGTCCGAGTCCGAGGAATACGGGATTGCACCTATTGTTATAAAAGCTTGGCCAAACAAGTCCTAGCAAGGGATTAGCGCACTATTAAATTTGTTCACAAATTTTAGACATGTATACATTACATGTATAGAATATAGAAAATAGGAAGCCCCATAACGAAAGAAATGCATAGTTCATTTAATTTTTAAGTTCTAGTCTTGTATACAAAAAATAAATGAAGTATGAAAAGGAATAAACGTGTTCCTAATATCGCCTATAGTAATAATAAAGCGATAAGAAAACGACTCATTCAGGTAATAAGAAAGCACCTCGCATGAGCGAGTTGCCTTTGACGGACATTTTAAAGGGAATGGGAATAAGAAATCAATACGAGGGCGATATTACCGGCAATAAATTTGTTGCCGAGGGCGACTTATTGCCGGCATCAAAAATTGTCTGGTGGGTAGCTCCATGGTACATTTATTCAAAGGTGTTGTCTTCCCAGAGAGTTTTGCTTCACAACGAAATTCGTGCTTCCGTATTTTAATTTCAATGTTATTCCTTTCATGATAAAAAAAATAGGAAGGTAGAACCGCTGAGAGGAATTTTTCAAATTCTTGACGTTTGCAAGCAATTTAATTTAAAAATTTTACATTTTCAATCTCAAACAACAACAACTTTGAACAATTCCTTTTTTTTACTCTCAATTTTAAAATGTTTGCAAACTTCAAAAAAAAAAAATCAGGCCGACGCATTGAGAGAACGGTTTTACCTTACTATGCTTTTATCATGATTCCTTTTGCTTTTATTTGGCCTTGCTTTTTGTTTTCGCTCAACTTAATGTTTATAATTTTTCAAAACGAAAGAAAAAACGTTTGAAATAAAGTGAGCAATAAAAATTTTGAATTTTTTTACTAAGCAAATGATCGGAGAAGATCGGAATATGCGCTCTCTGGGAAGACAATACCTTGATTAGCTCATATTTGTGTTTCAAAATAATAAATATTCGAGGTTTCCACTAAGCAGTCGTCTTTCTTCTAGAATTCTGCCTGACACAGGGAAAACTCTTTAACTAGTTGCTGAGCAAGGTGGTATGTTTAAAATTAGCTTGAAAGGGATCTTAGAAGTAACTTAAGTCCCAATATTTCAATTGGCTCTAGTTTCCGAGATATTCTATCCTAAAAGAGCAAAAAGTGCAAAAAATGCAATTTTTTTCTATTTTTGGGGTAATGTAGCATCAGTTTGCTAAAATGTATTTTTTTCACTGAGGTATCGCATTTTAAACTGTGAATGTTTGAGATTTTTATCCATACCTTAACCTCTATGAAGCAAACATTTTCCTATTTAGTAATTTCAGTATTCAGTATTCAGTATTGATGGCACATTTGTACTTCTTCTTCTTCATATTTATTTATTTATTTATTCTAATTGGATATGCCAAGTGAAGCCAAGTCCTTTTCCACTTGGTCTTTCCATCACAGTGGAGGCCTCCCTCTTCCTCTACTACCACCAGCGGGTTCAGAGTTGAATACTTTCAGAGCTGGAGAATATACCCTAGTTGCGTGAATCGAATCGATGCTGAAAAGCAGAGTAATCAACGCAGCTGTAGGCACAGGGTCCGTGATTAGAAGAACGACAAGAGGAACTCCACACCCCTGCTGTGGATCTTGGTACTAAATGAACTGTTAAAAAGCTTTAAAGTTAGGATAACGAAGGCAGTTGCCTACGCTGATGACTTGGCTATACTAATTTTCGGCAAATTATTGGCAACAATTAGTGAGATGATGGAATCGGCACTTGGCAGTGTTTCCAACTTGTCTTGTTCACAAGAAAAACGAAAATTCCGGATTTTCCCTTACCAAAGATGGACGGAATCAGTCTGAACCTTTCCTCCGAGGCGAAATACTTAGGTATTATCCTTGACTCCAAACTTACGTGGGGCCGCAACGTAGAGGAAAGAGCAAAGAAAGGCCTAGCAGCGTACAATACCTGTAAAAGGGCTTTCGGGAAAAACTAGGGGCTGTCACCGCATATTATTCTCGGTATTTACACCACAGTACTCCGACCGATTTTAACCTATGGAGCGCTAGTTTATTTATTTGTTTATTTTTTACAGTCTATAAGACTTATAAAATAACAAAGATTTAAAAGGTAGGCTAACTTTTGACTTAAGTCCAAAAAATGGCTAAACTAAGTTGAGTTGGAGAAACCAGCCCTAAATCTATACTATAATAAAACTGTAAATTGTTTGTCTGTTTGAACTCACTAATCTCCGGAACTACTGAATGGATTTTCATGGGGCTTTAACTGGTGTATAGAGAGTGACCTCGGACGTAACCTAGGGTATAAAAAAATGGGATCTGATAAGGGGGCGAGGCACCCTTCGGACCCCTAACTCACATGACTTTGAAATTCGGTGAGAAGATCTATGGTAAATGTATACAAATGAGTTTTTACAAGAGGGTGTGGCATTTATAGTAAACTGAAAGAGAGTGTTTAACAGGGGCGTGGAACCTCCAATAGATGGAGTGCGTTCAGAGAACCATAACCTTGGACCCATTACAAAAAGACAGCTGACCGGAATGACCTGTTGTAAACACAACAGGAATGAGTTTGTAAGAAGTCGTAGCACCTCCCACAACGCATGCCGTCTACGTTCAGAGAATATAAATGAAAAAATTAAAGCGCATTTCATTCTCCTTTAGGTACCTTAATCCACCTAACCTTAATAATGAACCAAGATTCTTAGTAAAGAAAATGATGACCAATATAATTGCAGCAAGAACTGCCTTACTGGATGCCGTGTAAGGAGTCCTATTTATTTCCACAGACCTTCCATTTTAATTTAAAAGTCTTCACTATTCCCTGAGACTTTGCTTTGACATGTGCTTAAATGTCGAATGCTTACGAGTGGGATGTCCGAATAGTATTTAAGCTTCTACACCGCACAAAAAATTAAAGTATTGTTCAAAATGAGGCCTTAAATTAAATAAGGAAAATAGTTTATATCTCCCTTAATTTATGGTAAACTGAAAATCTTTCTAACTGTTTTATTTTTTTATTTGTTTACTTTTGCAAAAAATTCTGTCGAAAGATAGCGCTGGAGTCGAGATATTAAAGAATCCGTCTTTATCGTACTATCTGGGTTAACGAGTATTTTTTGATAAGAAGTGCTTCAGCAAAAAACGTACCCAAAAAGTAAGTGGCGCTGGAATCAAGATATTTAGATACCGCTCTACAAATTTACTTATGAGATGACTTAATAAAGCCCCATCCTTTAAGTATGAATACAAAGAAGCGAAAAATTTGTAAGGCGCCACAGATGTCCTAGACACACCAGCGGGCCATGGGTGTATCAAGAAGAAGTGGGACGAATTGAAAAAACATGATAGGAACATAATTTACCCCGTTTGAGCGGGAACACTCTTTCTTCCTGTGGAACAGCAGGATTTAACCATTCAACCGAAGCCAATAGTGTTTACATTACAAACCCTTTTTGCATTTCAAACCTATTTTTGTATTGGTCAACGCAAAAGTTCTTATCAGGCGTAGAGAAGCAAGCCATGCATTTGCTAGTATTAAATATGATATGCTCTACGGAAAATTTTTTAAATAAAATTATTTTTTATCGCTGCAATTATTTTATATCAATGCAAAAGCATGCCATTGGCCCCAGGTTGTGTCGACGGTTTCCAATCCGCGCTATACTTTTTGGGTTTCTCTGTATCTTGATATATCTTGGGTGGTCGAAAAGGCCGAGTTTCCGATCCGCCCAGTCGCGCTGTCGTGGCAGTTGGAAAGGCCTAGTTTCAAATCCGTTCATTTATTGATTATCTGGTGGAAAGCACTGGATAAAAGCAGCGTTCAGAGAGTAATTTGAAGAGTACAGAGACTCGCAAGCCTCGGTTTATCAGGCGTCGCGAGAAGCGCACCACAAGAAGGGCCGAACATGATCTTTTACCTGAAGCCGCCACAAGTATCTGTAACAGGTTCAGCCGCAAAAGTGGCCCTTAGACTGAGGGAATCAAAATTGTGGAAGCAGACCAACTACGGGCACGTACTCTTGAAGGTAATAAATAGTGGACTTAGATGTCGAAAGTGATTACCTCACACCATCCTGGGATTTTAGTTTTAAGATTCCCACACAATTTCCAACCCGGGAAGATTGGGAGGGTGGCCTCCAGTCGGTAAATGATGGTATTTCCATCTACACCCCACTTTTCACTAATTACTCTAATAAAATGTAAACAAACAATGCGTGCACAACGATTAGCAAACGACAGTGCCGTACTTATCCGTTCCTGCATCTTCTACGATTTGCCGATAACGAAAAGTGTGCAGATCTCCTTTGAAATGGATGTGCTCGGCTCAAAATGTCAGGGCAAGACGATAACGCAACTATGATTGGACGACAAGTGTGCAGATAGCCTAAATGTAGCGCGTGTTGCTTTATTTTTGTTTTTATCCGCTTCCAAAGTTAGTGGGCCGTTTGAACACAAACTAAGCAACTACTTTTTCTTAAAATTGCAGACCTTACTGCCAAAGGTTAATTTCTGTTCGAACCTTACTTCCCGATTTGTTCTAGATTTCTTACGGTTTATAAAAATTTACAAAATTTTCTTTAGTTTGATACAAGATATATTTTTTACACAGATGAGTGAAAATTACTAGAACTATTTACCTGTTCATACCTGCCAACCAGATAGGTTTTCACATTGTATAGGCTTTCGGTTGGTATATACTATTTTGTTCATTAAACAAGTGCAAAATTCCAAAAAAGAAAATTTTATAATGTTTAATTAAAAATACCTTGGCCATTCGGATCTTCTACTATTAGCTTTCAAACCCATTTTGTTTGATATCAAAATGTTGCTTATATCGAAAGTGCTACGATTAGTTCGCATAAAATGTTCAAAAAGCACACTGTGCGACTCTGAAGCGCAAATGGTTTTTTTATGAGAAGCTTTTTCAAAGAAATACGTGCGAAGTTTTGTTATTGTTATATAGTTATTCGAAAATGGTCACTAAATCCTTACAAAAAAGCCTGTACATAAATACATATGCGCCTTGATTTTGTCACACAAAGCGGAGGGACCTACAGTTTTACACTGACTCCGATGATTGTATTTTTATGCGATGATGTTTTTCATGCCAGGGTTGCTATTGCTTGCCGAAGGGCGACTGTGCTCAATCCCAGGCCCTGCGGAATGGCAGTGTGCACTTTTAACCACTACACCACGCATTCGACAGAGAAAAATAGTCAAAAATCAACGCGAATCCATAGCCCGTTGAAACTTACCATTTATTGTATTCGAATTTAGTGGGCTACTGCATTCTTAGAATTTTTCTAAAAATTATGAATTAAAAGTTTGTTGTTGTTGTAAGAAGTTGTTGAGTTTTTTAGAAAGTGTGAAATGTGGATTAATATGTAACGAATTCTCAAGACGTGTTAACCGTCGTAAAATCTTAAGCTTAACATATTTTTATGTAAAGTAATGACTAAAATGGTTTTAGAGAACTTCTAACTACACCGTAATGTTTTTAAGCTGATAAAAAATATATAAGTAGCCCCGCTAAAACCATTTTAACCATTCTTTTACATAAAAAAATTATAATTTTACGATGGTTAACACGTCTTGTGAATCCCCCTAATGGTGTTTGAGGGCCGTTAACTTATCTATTTTAAAGTATAGTTAAATTTAACTACAGAAAATTCCATACAAAAGTCTGTAGTTAAATTTAACTAAACTTTAAAATAGATTAGTTAATGGGTTTAAGTATTATACATATAATTAATTAGACTACATTAGAAAATTAATAAACATTAAACAAAGAAAAGAAAAATAGACAAAACTGGTCAACATTTCGTGTCCCTATTTTCACATGACTGTAGGCATATGCATTTTTATAACGAGTTTACACGAACAGTTGGTGTTAGCTTATATCATTTTGTATCAATGACTGATAAATTTATTCTACTGTGCATTAAAATATTAAGGTAGCAAAAGTAAGTATTTTTTCGTATAAGTACAGTATTTTGGGAAAAAACAGCAGTATCCATTTTTGGAATCCAATAAATTTATATATACGAGCGTTTTTTATAAAATATGTATGTACATACTTTTCGAAAAACTGTACGCTTACAGCTTTCAAGACTTTAACTGACGTTTCTATGTAAAGGCTGGAGCTAAGTTTACACTACCGCAAGGTTAAGTGAGTTAAGTGTTTGATTCCAAATCCGCAATTAATTAAGAAATTATTTGATTTTTGATTTGATTTTGTTTGTGATTTGATTCGTCTACCAAATACATGGCTCAATAAACAGGTGAAGTAATAAAAAAGCGTTCTCGCTTTACGTTCTGTCATTCGGTTATCTTATACAAAACTCTAAAAGGAAAGTTTTGAAATAAGATAGTGTCAAAATCAATAACCATCTTTTTTCTCGCACTTATTACTTCACCGTAATTATAATTACACCGTGGACCAAATAACAAATATATATATTTTTTGTGATTGATTCGGCAAGCAAATAAAAAACTAATTTTGTTTTGTTGAGATAATCAATTTAATTGCTATTTTCAACTGTATGAAACACAAGCACGATATTCGACTTTTTTGTTCCAATCTACGCATGTTTATGAGGTGTTACAGTGGTTCTGATTTCTAATTCGAAATCAGTATCCCAATAAAACCCTAAGGATACAAATCCTCGAATTTGCAAATGTCTTGACTTGGCATGTTCAAGTTTTTTACATTAAAACAAATAATCGATAATCGTGCTTGCTTAGGAAGATCACGAATCAACTTCATTTGTGTAATTTCAAAATCACGCAACCCTGCACTACCGTAACCAAAGGTGCTTCCACATCAATAAAGTCGAATGGTTTAAACTAAAACTCCCCGGCGGCCAATCGCAAATTATAATAGCATTATGTATTATTGAAATTATATTGTAAAAATTGAATGCACGTGTAAGTACCTTAAATGTAAATTCCCGTTCTTATAACAGAGTATTTTTTTGTTTAAAAATGTTGCTAACGGCTTAAGTACAATACGTACGTAGGTGTGTAATGACCCTATATTTTAATACATAAATTATCGCTTTATAATAAAGAAAAAAATATAAAATCTGTCGACAACTCATTAGCAATTATAATTTAATGCAAACAAGACTCGGCACCTACAATTATCAAAATGGTATTCATTCTGTGGGCATTAATTACGTGTGAATTGCATTCATCCATAAATTTTTAAAATAACTATTAATATTGTATTATTATTCATATTAAAAAAACTTTTGTAATTTAAAGTTGTGCACATATACATAAACATGCATTTACAGTAACGACTAACAGAGAATAGTAAAATTTCCTTGTTTAAATTCACTGTGATCGCCTGTGAGGGAATTCGTTAATAAAATTACGCTATCGTTTTGCTCCAAATTATAAAACAAGTTTATACCGTCATTCCTTTTTATATACACATATATATATATTATATATTATGTAGCTCCTTAACGTCCTGAGACGAATGCTTACGAGTGGGATGTCCGAATAGTATTTAAGCTTCTACACCGCACAAAAAATTAAAGTATTGTTCAAAATGAGGCCTTAAATTAAATAAGGAAAAGAGTTTATATCTCCCTTAATTTATGGTAAACTGAAAACCTTTCTAACTGTTTTATTGTTTTATTTGTTTACTTTTGCAAAAAATTCTGTCCAAAGATAGCGATGGAGTCGAGATATTAAAGAATCCGTCTTTATCGTACTATCTGGGTTAACGAGTATTTTTTGATAAGAAGTGCTTCAGCAAAAAACGTACCCAAAAAGTAAGTGGCGCTGGAATCAAGATATTTAGATACCGCTCTACAAATTTACTTATGAGATGACTTAATAAAGCCCCATCCTTTAAGTATGAATACAAAGAAGCGAAAAATTTGTAAGGCGCCACAGATGTCCTAGACACACCAGCGGGCCATGGGTGTATCAAGAAGAAGTGGGACGAATTGAAAAAACATGATAGGAACATAAATTACCCCGTTTGAGCGGGAACACTCTTTCTTCCTGTGGAACAGCAGGATTTAACCATTCAACCGAAGCCAATAGTGTTTACATTACAAACCCTTTTTGCATTTCAAACCTATTTTTGTATTGGTCAACGCAAAAGTTCTTATCAGGCGTAGAGAAGCAAGCCATGCATTTGCTAGTATTAAATATGATATGCTCTACGGAAAATTTTTTAAATAAAATTATTTTTTATCGCTGCAATTATTTTATATCAATGCAAAAGCATGCCATTGGCCCCAGGTTGTGTCGACGGTTTCCNAGAAAGGCCGAGTTTCCAATCCGCGCTAAACTTTTTGGGTTTCTCTGTATCTTGATATATCTTGGGTGGTCGAAAAGGCCGAGTTTCCGATCCGCCCAGTCGCGCTGTCGTGGCAGTTGGAAAGGCCTAGTTTCAAATCCGTTCATTTATTGATTATCTGGTGGAAAGCACTGGATAAAAGCAGCGTTCAGAGAGTAATTTGAAGAGTACAGAGACTCGCAAGCCTCGGTTTATCAGGCGTCGCGAGAAGCGCACCACAAGAAGGGCCGAACATGATCTTTTACCTGAAGCCGCCACAAGTATCTGTAACAGGTTCAGCCGCAAAAGTGGCCCTTAGACTGAGGGAATCAAAATTGTGGAAGCAGACCAACTACGGGCACGTACTCTTGAAGGTAATAAATAGTGGACTTAGATGTCGAAAGTGATTACCTCACACCATCCTGGGATTTAAAAATTTTTATTTTTTATTAATAAGGCAATAAAAATATGTGATTTACAGTAACTTTCAACAAAGGAAATACGAAATAAGGTGATTTTTGCGGAAGTGGGTATTAGTGAATTTCAGTGCATTTAAAGTTTCTGAGGTTTCGTTTACCTTTAGATCAGAATTGTCAAAACTTAGAAATTCAAAGTAGCGATATAATAATCATAGAAAAGAAGATGGCGACCTGCTGTGATGATGAGTAAATTTACCACAATGAGGAAGAATATAACAATTAAGTGAAAAAATTTAATTTTTACAAATTTAGTGAGCAGTAACGCGTTTCAAGAACGATATTTCAGACAAATCGTTAATGAACAACTATTTTTCCTTCCCGTCTGCTTTGGTTTTGGCAAAAAAGTTGATAAGCTCCTGACGGCGATCAAGTCATTNCTGTTTCGACATTTCGGCATTTCTTTCATTTTGACGTCATTCGCATTGTCAGATTTTTGAAATTCGTTTTGGTTCGACATTCTGCTATTTCATAATTCTTTCATTCTCATGTCATCCATCTTCCATTTATTACCTTCCATTGCCGTTCGCATCGTCGAACGTGCCTGTCAAACATGCCGCCATCATGCTTTTCAGTTTGGCAGGCACGTCCGCTGTTAGAAAGAGAATAGACAAAAAGGGGCATAGGATTCCATACTTGTAAGTATATACGATGGTATCAGTAGAACGGCTGATTTGATTTTTTTCAAATTATTTGGCCTCGAAAATGTCAAATATATGTTTAATTTATTCTCACAAAAATTTTAAATTGTTTAAATCTATCTGCATGTGAAACCTTTTACCATACAAAACAAGCGATTGAATAGCATCTTTTGGAACCTTCGCCCAACTCAGGAGCACAACCGCTGATTACTGGGCCTTGGATCAATGCTTCGAGAAGCTAACAAATTTACCAAGAAAGAAAGTTGCATCAAATTTTATTTTTTTTCCAAATTTCAAATTTTTATTTTCTATTTTTTTTTGTACTTCACATGGCACGCTTTGATTTAAAAGAAAAAAAATCAGAACAGTTTTTGACACTTTCGATACCAGAAGCAACAATAAAATACAAATGTTGTTTTTGCTCTATTGCTACTAAGGACAAGGTAATTTTTAATTCAAAATGACCTTTTAAATTACCTTCCTAAGTTAAATTTTACGTGTACATATCGTTGCCTGGATAAAAGATTGTCGTATGTTACTTTCGGAGAGGTTTGGGGAATCGCGATGGAAGTTGGAATGCAATTTCTCAAAAACCGAAGATAGATTTTCTCCAAAGCCTCCGAGAATGTTACTAGTTCATAAAATTCTTAAATTATTTCATTTTTATTGTATACTAAGTAGCTGATATTTGCGTCGTCAGTAGCTTAATACTTTTGCATAAACCTTGCAGATTTTTAAAGTTAAAAGGACAGCTTTGATTTAAAAACAATGTCCGGCGGTCAGAGTTAAGATGAAGTAGCCTCTAAATTTATTAGACGTGTTTTTACATAATTTTCTATGGGATGTCTCTGGAAAATAGCTGAAACTTATGCTATTGTCTATATTTCCAAACCATTTAAGGCCTGAGTAGCTAGTGGATGATAGGTAGCAAGATTAATGCAAATAAGGTCAATTAACACTATTTCGCATACTGGTGCGAAATAAAGTCAATTAACATTGTTTCCTTTCCAAAAGAAAAATAAAGTAAACAAGAATTTGGCGCAAGCAAGGCGCGCGGCCGCCGCGAAGCTACGCAAATTTAACGTTTGAAAGAGGAATAATGTCAATGGATTTTATTTCGCTTTTGAAAAAGTAATAATGTCAAATGACTTTGTTACGCACCAGTATGCGAAATAGTGTCAATTGACCTTATTTCTGTTCATCTTGGTCTGCTCGCATACAATTTTGCTTTGCTAATGTCAAAATCCTTGAATTCCTTTTCAAAAAGCCGATATGCTTAGTTTACTGTCAAAAGCATGTAGCGCTTTGGTATATTTCGCAATTCTTGCTTACTTAACATTGTTTCTTTTCTCTCTGCTGCTATAAAATTTTTATTAATTTAGGGTCCTAGTTTTCGCCTGCTCTTTTTCACTGTCACATTTGTCTAATAATTTTTTCCTAATGCTTTTTCAACTTTTTTTATGGCTTTATTGCGGTGATGGGCACCGCCTTGCCCGCGGGCAAAGCTCTTTTAAGCTTTCTATACATTTTGTATAGGACGTGCAGAGTAAAAGCTCTCTCTGCTTCATTGACTACTTTTATAATTGCCAAAATTTGAAGAAACTTATCCCTGTTTTTCGTTTTCAACGAATCTTTTTAGCGCAAGCTAGTCGCATCTTGGTGATTTTTTGCCATGATATGATAATTTTTAATTTTGCTTCTATATTTTTTTTTCTTTCGATCTCTCTTTTTTTATATTCTGCCTACTTTTCTTCCTCTTTCTTCAAATTCCCTAATTTTATTCGGTTCTATCAGAAATATTATTGTCTATTTTTAGAGATTTTTAAAGGTCTTTTAGAGGTCGATTTAGGCCAGAAAATACGATTTTGTAGACTTATGAGTTTTTGAATGGCCATATTTGATTCCATTTCATAGATCGAATATGATCTGAGAAGAGGATATATAGGCCTTTAAAATGGTATATAATAATATATTGTCGGACTTGGTTTGCTGGGATTTTTTATCGGGTAGAATAAAAAAAAAAACATATTTCTCTTAATTTTAAATTTTGGCCATCGATAATTTCACTAAACTATCTAAACTTAAATCTATTTTTAGATAATCTGATAGCTCATTTATTGCAATCGTCTAAAAATTGTCGAATTTAGGCGACTTTACTTAAACACTGCCCTGAATTTATATTGTTTATGTACCGGATTTATTTTTTTTTAATTTTTCACATAACATATCTCTAGAAGTATTCATCGTAGAGTGCTGCAACTTAGTATAGAGGTATATAATATCAACGCCAAACTCATGGAAAAATTGGGAGTTATTGAAAAACGGGGCGTGGACCCTCCCATACAAACTGAACTTCTCACATTAAAATGTGTATGGGGTGTGAGAAATTCAGTTTGTATGGGAGGTGCCACGCCCCGTTTTTCAATAACTCCCATTTATTCCATGAGTTTGAAGTTGATATTATATATCTCTACACTAAGTTGCAGCACTCTACAATGAATACTTCCAGAGATATGTTGCGTGAAAAGTTCAGTTTGTATGGGAGGTGCCACGCCCCGTTTTTCAATAACTCCCATTTATTCCATGAGTTTGAAGTTGATATTATATATCTCTACACTAAGTTGCAGCACTCTACAATGAATACTTCCAGAGATATGTTGCGTGAAAAGTTCAGTTTGTATGGGAGGGTCCACGCCCCGTTTTTCAATAACTCCCAATTTTTCCATGAGTTTGGCGTTGATATTATATCCCTCTATACTAAGTTGCAGCACTCTACAATGAATACTTCCAGAGATATGTTGCGTGAAAAGTTCAGTTTGTATGGGAGGTGCCACGCCTCCTTGATATATCGAAATTATTTTTCTTCTATTATCATCCCTGGATAGTCTGGAGTCAATGTCCAAAATTTCAAAAATATAAGAACAGCTCTTCTCGAGTTTTTCGAATAGAAAAAAAAAAACGAAAAAGCGGCTTTCAAAATATCTATACTCTATACTAATTATATAAAGAGAAGTCCCTTTTTATTGTAACAGGTAATCTCGCGAACGGCTGGCCCGATTTTCATGAAATTTTGTATACAAATAGCTTTCGGTAACCACCATGTTTTAGGCTAAACAAATTTTTTTCGGGTAGGTGGACCAGGGACCAGTCTATTCGAAAAAATCTTATTATAGTCCGATGTGCTTAAAATTTAGTACGTAAGTAGCTTTTTAGCATATATTAGCATATATGACCCAGTTTTTCCGGAAAGTGGTCCAGGGACCGAGCTATTCGAAAAAATCGAATTTACAGTCCGATTTGCTTAAAATTCGGTACGTAGGTAGCTTTTTGCCTGGATAAGCTTATAGATTCCTGTTTTCCAATTTTCATGCAATTTCGAATATAAATAGCTTTAAGTAACGGCCATATCAAGGGGCGAATTCGTCACTAGGCAAGATTTTTTTGCGCCAATCAGAAACAACGGATACTGTCAAAATATAATTATAATATGTAATATATCTCAACTAATATATATTTAGAAAGCCGTTTGTTAGTTTTCGCAAGGCTCGAGAGCGGCTGAACCGATTTTTTTGAAACTGCCACCTGCCGCACGTGTCCCAAGGATGGTTTTAGGCTGAAAAAAATCTATATGTAAAGGGGGCGTGGCACTTCCCATACAAACCGAATTTCTCATGCTACATATCTCTGAAAGTGTGCATGGTAGAGTTTTGGAACTTGGTATGGAGATATACGAAATCAATCGCATACCCTTGGAGAAAAATTTTAGCTATTGTAAAAAGGGGTGTGACATCTCCCATACAAACCGAATTTTTCATACTGCTTATCTCTGGAAATTTTTTGGTAGAGTTCTAGAGTTTTGTATGGAGATGTACGAAATAAATCGCATACTCTTGGAGAAAAATTGGAACTATTGGAAAAGGGGGCGTGGCATCTTCCATACAAACCGAATTTTTCATACTGCCTATCTCTGGAAGTGTTCATGGTAGAGTTCTGGAACTTGGTATGGAGATATACGAAATCAATCGCATACTCATGAAGAAAGAGGGCAGCTGTTGGAAAGGGGGGCGTGGCACCTCCCATATAAATCGAATTTTTATACTGCATATCTCTGAAAGTATTCATGGTACAGTACTGGAACTTCGTATGGAGATATGTATATAGTTGAAATCAAGCCCATACTCATGGAGAAAATTTGGGCTATTTGAAAAGGGGTGTGAGGCCTACAAACGTACCGAAGTTATGAGGCCTACAAACGAATTTTGTTATTCTTCTGTAGGTGTGTTTGTGAGTGAAATCCTCCTAGATGGTTGTACGGATTTTAACGAAACTTTTTGTGTATTTGAGTGGGTCTCTGGATGGTTTAGTTTCACAATTTAATCCGACAGTTGGCGCTGTAGTTGAGTTATTACTAAAAATCTTATTTATGATCCGATTTGGCTAATGTTTTAAATATGTATGCAATACTATTGCAAAAACGTGCTGCCAAGTGGTGCTGAAGTCGAGCTATTACTAAAAATAGCCAAGTGAGAAAAGGGGCCGTGAAGGTCAGATTAAATCGACCTGTTGCACCATTGAGTATATCGAACGCTCCTGCGTTGCAATTGGCCCAATGGATGTGATTTTCCAATATTATTATGCGTTCAAACTTTTAAGGTATTTCGTCTGAAATAAGCATATGTATATTGCATTTCTGTAGAACACTGATTCGCACTCATTTTGAAATTGAAATCTACTATACTGTAAAGCTTCTAGGACATTCACTATAGAACCGGGTCATTGTTGCCGCCAGGGAGTGAAGAGGAAAAAATTTATTTCGCTTTGCGAATAACCGTGCTATGAAATGCCGCACAACTGGAGAATTTCAAGAACGGATATAACACTTTCCTTAGGTTATTTAAAGCGGCAAATGACCACCAAACCTTAATCTTAGCAGACAAATGTGCCAATGAAAATCGTAAACGTGAATTGTTGGTGAAAATGTTGGACCAAAAAGTTTCAATAAAATATATAAAAATTTTGGGCGGGACGAAGTTCGCCGGGTCTGCTAGTATATTAGTATAGATAACAAATGAAATGCATCTTTTAATTAAGTGTATCCTATGGAAAAATGTTTATGAATAATTTTTCAAATAATTGCAGAAATTTGAAATTAATTTCAAGTATTTTCCAAGAAAGTGGAAGCATTCAAACGTAAAAATTTTTTTCTTCCATTTTTCAACATAAATAAATAAAAAACTAGAGCTTTAAAATAAATTGCTATGGATAGATCGACGCGAAATTTAATTATCTTTTATTAAAAAAAAAGAAACTTCAAATCGGTTCATATTTGGGCTCTCAAAATACATTTGTCCACAGCAACCTTTTTTGCCCCACTGTGCGTCATTCGCTCGTGCCAAGAATATTTGGATCGTGATCCAAAATGAGAAATTGTAGCACTGACAAATTTAGTTCAATGAGAATACCGAACTAGTGAACGAGTCCATTGAGATGAACTAGTTATTTAGCTAATTTAGTTCAAGAACTATCCAAGTCTAATATACATACAATCCCACAAGTTCATCGCGCGATATTATTGTATGTACTACTGGAAAATGTTGTTAAATTATTAACTTGAGACAACCAAATCAATTATTAAATGTAACAAATATAGACGGCAAAAAATAAGTTTCAAAAATAAAACATACGCATACATACATATGTATATGTCAAAGCTTCTGAAAGCATACGAGTACGATTGCTATAAAATTACATTTTATTTTAGCCATCACCCGCGATTGGTAATGGACCTGCGGCAAATGCAAAAGAAAAAACCCAAACGAAATTATTGTATGCGATTAACGAAAATCCACCATGGTATTTGAGTATATTTCTGGCGCTGCAACATTATTTGACCATGATTGGCGCCATTGTTTCCATTCCGTTCATTTTAACGCCTGCTCTTTGCATGTCCGATGAAGATCCTGATCGTGGCGTTATCATATCGACGATGATATTTGTAACGGGAATCGTCACTCTGCTCCAGGCTACATGGGGTGTTCGGCTTCCGATAGTACAGGGTGGCACAATATCATTTTTGGTGCCCACGTTGGCTATCTTATCGTTGCCCCAATGGAAATGCCCCGCGGTGGCGGAAATCGAGGCTTTGGATGAAGATGAACGCAAGGAGTTGTGGCAAATGCGTATGCGAGAATTATCGGGAGCAATTGCAGTGTCAGCTTTAGTGCAGGTCGTGTTAGGCTACACTGGTTTGGTTGGAAAAATTTTACGCTTCGTAACGCCACTTACGATTGTGCCCACAGTATCGTTGGTCGGTCTGACGCTATTTGAACATGCTGCTGACACAGCATCAAAACACTGGGGTATCGCCGTTGGGTAGGCATAAATAATCAACTCCAATTAAAATTCAGCATTAAAAATTTTTGATTGCGATTTTTGTACAGAACGACGGCGATGCTAACTTTGTTCTCGCAAATAATGGCGAACGTTTCGGTGCCATTCCCAGTTTATCGAAAAGGTCAAGGTATAGAAATACGTAGTTTCCAGCTTTTCAGAATGTTTCCGGTGAGTGCTATACATAGTGTATACACATATCGTCGTTTAAAGTACAAAACCGCGAATCAAAGAATGCAAAACCGCGTATCTGATGTTGCGTAAATTCTTTTCTAGAGAGTAAAAACACTCATATTTCAAAATGGTTCTCTTTTTTTTATAAAGCAATCGCATTTCTGGCGAGTATATTTCAGGACGAATGGATAAGGATTGAGCCAAGAGCTTGTGTCAGCAAATCCAATTTTTGGCAGCAAATATCAGTTACGCGGCTTTTCAGAATGACGATACGCGGTTTTGTACTTTAAACGACGAGATGTATGTATGTATATTCACTATATACTTAGTTGGTCTCTGATGGTGGTGTTGTACTATATTTTATTTATCACGTTCTAGGTGCTGCTGACTATTGCCATAATGTGGGGTCTCTGCGGAATTTTAACAGTAACAAATGTTTTTGAAGAGGGACATCCCTCGCGGACCGATGTACGCCTTAAGGTGTTGACTAATGCCCAATGGTTCTACGTGCCATATCCTTTTCAGTTCGGGCTGCCGTCGATTACACTGTCTGGTGTTTTGGGCATGTTGGCGGGCGTTTTGGCCTGCACAGTCGAGTCATTGAGTTACTATCCGACCGTTTCCCAAATGGCAGGTATGCATTTTTTCAGCAATAAAAAATACATGCATTCATACTACTGTATGCAAATGTATGTATTCTCGTGACGTGTTTGTGCACATTTTTACAGGCGCACAGTCTCCTCCACTTCACGCCATTAATCGCGGCATTGGTACTGAAGGTCTTGGAACGGTATTAGCTGGAATTTGGGGTGCTGGAAATGGCACTAATACCTTTGGTGAAAATGTGGGAGCCATTGGAGTAACGAAGGTATGCGATGCTTTTATGAATTGGTATATAACATATGGAAATGATCCATTAACATACAGCTATTGTCAAGTGAATGGCACACTTGTACACCAAAGCCAAGGTCGTTAAAAAATTGGGTTGAAGATACCTTGGATTTACAATATATTTTTCTAACATTTGCCCTTGCTTATTACTTTATTCAACGAATATAAAAAGAGTAAAATATAATTACCTAATACATATTCGTAAACCGGCTAAAATAATTTGGTGTGTTTTCCTCCCAAATAATACAATAAAACACAGAGCTGAATCGCACAAGTTGTCTGTACTTTTGATGGTTCCCACTTATCTTTATTTATTTTAAAGCGCTGAGTCTAAATCCACAGTCGGTTTCGGCCTTAAATTTTTCGAGTAATTTTCAAACATAGCGTAAAAAAGTGTAAAATTGCACTTTTGCAATCTGTATACATAAATTATAGCCGTTTTCGTTGTTCGGTCTTAACTCAAAAACTACTGGATGGATTTCTGTCAAATTTTCGGAGGTCATATCTTGCATATATGGTCCTATTATAGGCTACTAGAAAACTCTTTAGGTTGCGCTGGAGTCGAGTTTTTCAGAAAATGCGTATTTATTTACAATCTGGTAGGAGTTTATAATGCTTTTGCAAAAAAGTTACCCAACGGATGACGATACAGTGGAAATATTTAAAAACTCCGTATGTCTGGTCTGATTTGGCCCTATGTTTAGGTTATACGAATTTACTTTTCAGATGGATAAATGAATGAAAGTGTTAAGTGTGCATACAAATACGAAAAATATGTGAGCACTTTGCGATATTGCATCTACCTCCGCTTAATGAAATTGCTCGGGGCGGCCGTTATTGCAGCAGTTAGACTCAATATACTCAGATATTCCAGGCACATTATCACGTCACGGTTGTATCAAGAATAAGTGTTTGCCATTTATATGGAAGGCAGCACGAGATCTCGATCAAAGACCCAGAGATTGTTCTCTATTTTTCTTCTCTGGTAGTCAGGCAGCCCTCAAGCTTTACACTCACACATAGACAATGCAAATTCCCTTACTAAATGCCGTACATCTGTGATCAAGATTGCCCAGGTTTATAGAATCTAATAAATACACTTAGGTCTCTTTTTTTTATGCGGGCTTTTTTGCGGATTTGAATTTATGCGGTATTTTAAACGATTTTTTCGCTGTAGCAATTTTGCTTTTTTGAGAGTTTTTTACTATTTTCAGTTGTGGCATTTTTATACCTTTCATGAGCATGAAATGGTATTATAACTTTGGTCCGATGTTTGTAAGTACCAGAACAAAAAGAGATAGACCCATTAAAATTTATACTTATATGATCAGAACGTCGAGCTGAGTTGATTTATCCATGTCCGTCTGTCCGTCTGTCTGTCTGTTTGTATGCAGTCTAGTCTCTCAGTTTTCGAGATATCCGGATCAAATTTGGTAGGTGGGTGTATTTTTATAATGTATTAATCATTTGTCGGAACCGGAAGAATCGGACCACTATAACATATAGCTCCCATACAACTGATTGTTCAGATATGAGATTTTTCGTTATAATTCATCCATTTATGTAGCTAGGACCATGAAATTTCGCGCTGTTTTCACTCATTATCAACAGAAGACTTACAGTGAAAATAACAAAGATCGGGTCACTATAACCTGCAGCCCCCATACAACTGATTGTTCAGATATGAGGTCTTTTATCATAACTCCTCCATTTATGCAGCTAGGAACATGAAATTTCGCACCATTTTCACTCATTATTAACAGAATACTTACAGTGAAAATAACAAGGATCGGATGACTACAACATATATCTTCCATACATCTGATTGTTCAGATATGGGATTTTACTGTAAAACTCCTTTATTTGAACAGCTAAAACCGATAAATTTCGTAAGATATTTTATAAATAATAATACAAAGTCTACTGAGAAAATCGTCAAAATCTATGCTGTATAACCTTTATCTCCTATAGCACTGATTGTTAAGATACCAGTTTTTGCCATATATCTCCTTTATGTACGAAACTAAACCCAATAAATTGTGTTACCGGTTTACATACCAATCACATAGCGGTGAAAATCACTTATATTGGTGTCATATAAAGTATATCTTCCATACCTCTGATTGTTTAGATGCGATTTTTTATATAAGTATGTAACTCCTCTATCGATGTATGCAGATGTATTCAAAAGCAGTAATCTGTCAAAGTAAAATTTGCAGATGTTCATGAAAGGTATGCTCTTACTTGTTTTTTTTTGTTTTTGATTAAAATACAAATACAATTTTTTTTTATTTCGTTAATGTTCAGTTTTACATGGAATAATAAGTGTTGAAGTGAAGAAATAAATTGTGTTTTTTTATTAATATTGCCTCACTAGATTATTTTATGCGGTTTTTTAGAATTGTTTACATGAAGTATCTGAATTTAAGCGGTTTTTGAAAATACTGAAACGAATCCCCTGTTTTTGTATGAAAGTAAAAAACTTTTTTATGCGGTTTTTTTTATGCGGCTTTCTGAGGAACGCATGTACCGCAAAAAAAAGGCCTAAGTGTACACATACATACGTCCTTGGCCGCCTGGATATTGAGACGAATTGTAAAAGTGGTGAATTAGTAAGGAAAGGGTCGACTACATCTTTCGAAGAAAGAATGCGGCAGTTATATCAATGGCTTCATGTAAACTATATTCAAGAGATCACACGACTCATTCAGCCAATGTATGGCACAACTTTTCGTCCTGTGAAACAGCGGGGATTCTTGGCCCTCCTATAACAGAAAACGCACATCTGTGCTCATCAGTTTCCTTATAAAGGGCTTTTATTGACCTACATTACATAATACTAGAGATTAACGCAACGGAACAATGTTGTGGTTGCAAGATCATAGAAGAAGATTACGTAGACCTCAAAGGCGGGAATAAGACCATCGGTAAAGCTCATGACAACGAAAGGGATTACATTGCAATGGCGAACGCAAAAGTTCTTATCAGGTGTCGCGAAGCAAGCGGGCATGGGTAGTTTACTCTAAATCTTGATGGTGTTAGGCCAAAATCGACTGCGGATTTGGTTTCAGTGCGTCAAATTCTTAAAGATAAGGGTCTCATCAAAATTTTTTTTGTGTGCCTAACTAATTACACTTAAGTATCTTAGGACTGTTTTCTAGACTGTATTAATTTCAATTAAATTAATTAATTAAACCTATAAGGAAAATAATGCTATAAAGTGTGGCAAGGATGCATATGTAAATTCTCGTCGAAGCTGAGTGGAGAGTATTATTGCTCAGTTTCATAACCAATAAAGAATGAGTTTGCAATGTAAATTAGTTTAATAGAAGCTCTGAATAATTTTTTAAGATAATTCCTTACTTCATTCGACTAACATTGTTAGTGAGAAATATTTATTTATATAACAGCCGTTTATTTTGAAAGTTATTTGGTCAATTTCGTCGTCATTAGTTAATGACGGTGGAACAAGTAACCAACCATTTAATTACAAAAGGTGGAAATGACTTATAGCACTTTCGAAATAAACGGCTCATATATTACTTGCTTCAATAAACACCTCGTACAATTTTCATCTTGTTATTTTTACGAGACAATATACTTTTTTATTAGAGGCGGCTCTGCTCTGTAAATGGCCTTACCCCAAATTCACAAAATGAAACTACCCAGAAGTAAAACAAAATCACGTTGGTTTGTACCGCACTCTTTTAAAAAACATCTTCATACTTCCTAAAAATTATTCGAAGCGCTATCTACGTATGTATGTATTTGCATTAGAAATAACTCGAGGGTTCAAACCAGTTGGATGCTTGTAGGGCTTATAGCATGGTCGGTTACTCGTCCTTTTAGGTGTCTAGTTAATTAAACCTTATTGCACAAGTGGACTTGATGCCTCCAAATATCATCATCATATTCAAGCTTGCTTTATAGTTTTGTTATCGGGCATCAGATTTGATTGTGTTTATTTTTATTTCATCAATCTATAGTGCATTTTCTCAAAAACATTAGTCATTGTCTTTATAGGGAAATGCGACTGATGACCGAAAGGTGTTTTTTTTCCAGCATAGCATTTGACCGATTTCAAGCTCGGAACACTTTGACGACAGCAAGCGACAAGCAGCATCTGTCAAATTTTAAATGCATACGTTCTTACGGACACAATTATTTTGACGACAGCAAGACATCTTGGCTGCAGGACTGCAATTGTCGACGTCGCCAAATTAAATCTATTTCTAATTTTGCCGGCGACAATGAGTAGATGTAGTGCTGCAAAATTAAATTGTCGCAAAATTAATCACATATTCTTGATTGTTCATGTTTTTCTTATTTACTTAAATAAAAATACACAATTCGTGAAATAAATATACCAAAATGTCAAACTTTAAAATCAGCTCTTTGCTATGTCGCTGAGGTCTTCAAAATGTTTAAGAAGCTGGCTTCAAGGCGACATTTGTCGACATCAAAAGTCAAAGTGTTCCGAGCTTTAGGAATAAATTAATAAGTGGGTCAGTTTCATTATTTACATACATTTAAGGATAAAATGGTGAAATTTTAACTTAGTTCCATGCCTCTAAGTTGGACTTTTATGAAGGAAAATTACCTATGTGGTCTACCGCAAAAGCAAGCTAGGATTGGTTTACGGCAGAAAAACTTTAGTTTTCGTTTGATCAGCGCAGAGTTTCGACCTTAATGTTTTTATTTGTCCATGTTATTGCGGCTTATTAACATTTTATTTTAATATTGTTATTGAGGTTCGTACCGCAAGTATGTTTATTAGGAAAAATAAAAAAAAGCAACAAAGTCTAAGCGCTAGAAGTTATGGCTGCTATGTCAGAGATCACCACATCTAATCTTCTTTTTCTAGACTTCAGCAGGGATCGAACCCGCATCACCGATGTGCAAAGTGTTAACCACTGAGCCATGCACACCCCTTAAACTCTTGTTGTTTATTCGTTTCCTTATCTTTTTAATTGTCGTTAATATTGAAGTTATGAAAGCAAAATATTTTAAAATTTCCTGTGCCGTTCGTTGTCCGGGAAGCGTGGTACCCAATATAAAGGAGTAAATAAAACTGTTGAAAATAATAGAAAATATTGAAAAGGTACTCTTCAATATAAGTTATGATTTGAAATCTTACCCTATTAATGACGTCGAAACTGGATTTCGGAAAATGTGCTATTTGTGTCATCCAGGCATTTTATAAGGATAGTCAGTTATTCAGTTAAATATATATATTGGTTGAATAAAGTAATACGCAAGGAAAAATGTTTTACCGATTTTCCAACGGCCTTGCTACAAGTATCCTTTTTGCGTAACCATGCCTGTATGCAAGTAAATATATTTTTTTTCAGGTCGGCTCGCGTCGTGTTATTCAATGGGCTGCATTGATAATGTTACTACAAGGTGTCATTGGTAAATTTGGCGCCGTGTTTATAATGATACCAGACTCGGTGGTTGGAGGCATTTTTTGTGTGATGTTTGGCATGATTATAGCCTTTGGACTTTCCACATTGCAGTATGTGGACTTGCGTTCGGCGCGAAACCTCTATATACTTGGTTTATCTATTTTCTTTCCTATGGTCTTATGTAAATGGATGCAAGAACACCCGGGGTCTATTAATACAGGCAATGAAACAATCGATTCGACACTGTCGGTTTTGTTGGGCACTACAATTCTGGTGGGTGGCTTGTTGGGTTGCTTCTTGGATAATATCATACCAGGTAAGTACACGCACCTTCAAAATGATCATTCAAGCTGTAACGCTTTGACTATTGTAATGTTTTTGATATGTCATTTACTGTTTTCGCCAGGCACTGACGAAGAGCGCGGTCTTGTTGAGTGGGCTAATGAAATGCCACTCGGGGATGCCAATATCAATGATGGTACCGCCACGGATTACGATTTCCCATGGGGCATGGACACTTTAAGAAAGTTAGTGCACTCTCTTACTACATACATATGCACATAAATGCATAAACAAATACATATGTATTTAAGTAGATAGTAGGCTATTTTAACCATACTTTTTTTGTTTGTTTCAGATGGAAATGGACCTATTATATACCATTCTTACCAACATACAAGCTACAAAAAAGAAGTTAAATGCAAATATGAAAATTATGTATCTCATCTCTTAATTTAGTAATTTAAAAAAACGTTGTTTGTACTTATGTATGTATGCATAATATGCATTGCATATATGTAAACACAAATACTTATGCATGCATGCATCTATTTATCTATGCATTTTATATATGTAAACTAAAAATGAGATTCGTTTTGTTTTAAAACTTTCCTTATGAATAGTACACATCTAAAATATGTATTCGCATTTACTTCAATTGTCCCTGTGGGGAAAATCTCTAGTTTTGAACAGGTGCGCTTCTAGTACATTTAGAACCACTACTAGTTCGCGATAAATCTCTTTTGCATGCAAACAACTGGCGAATTTAACACAGCGATGTCATATGAATTGGAAATTGTCACCCGCTGCATTACCTCTTCTTTAGTTCAGAACCACTCCTAAATTCGACATATGGGATCTAGTTCGCTTTGCACCCCATTTTCTGTAGTATATAGTATAGTAAACGAAAAAAGTAACAAGATGTTTTCTTATTGAGTTACCATGGTAGCAATTTTTAATTATTTGCAGAGAAATGTATTTTCAATCTGAAATCAA
Source organism: Rhagoletis zephyria (assembly GCF_001687245.7). Classification (NCBI taxonomy): domain Eukaryota; kingdom Metazoa; phylum Arthropoda; class Insecta; order Diptera; family Tephritidae; genus Rhagoletis; species Rhagoletis zephyria. Next base: position 226,046 of record NW_016157240.1, read on the forward strand.
ATTTGTTTGAATGAGGTAAATTAAATTGTGCATTTGAAAAAACGTTTACATACCTTTGGCTGTAGCTGAATTTGCAGAGGGGCTGACTGTTATTGGTTATATTCCCAAAATTGTAAGATGTTAACACAAATATTAGTTTTGTATTACCAAACCATGAAAAAGCATCTGCGACGTGCAGACTGGAAGCGTATTAGAACGAAAAACCCGCCAACCAAAAGTCTATTCAAAGTAAACAAGCCCCCCGCTGCATCCCTTTTTCAGTAGGTTCGAACAAGTTCAAAATTCGCCAGAGGAGCATCCCTTTTTCTATAGTTTTGAACCAGTCCTAAATTAGTCATTTTAGATATAGATTTTTAAAAGTACCACATATCGGTGCTTTTGAACTGGTGGCGATCCAGTTACTATCGGACTGGTTCGTTTTTGGCGATAAAGATCTAGTACGGAACTACAAATTAGGTTCACCAGTTCGGGGTTTCCCTACAGGGATGTCACATCTAGATAAATATAAACATTGAGCTAAATATTCAAGAATTACCGTTACCTTTTCTTCTATTTTGGGTCTATTTCAAAGCTCTATGGATTACCAACATTTCGCTAGAACAAAATATGTATTCATTTTTACTATGGGGGTACATATATGAAAATTCAAAACTTTAAAGCCGTTTTTCTCGAGTGTTGCTTTTTTGAGTTGTGACACTCCCAGCAAAAAACACGATTACCACAGAAATTAAAATGGGATCAGGCGATGGGAATCGCTTACCCTTTCGCTTCAAGGAGGCATTATTTTAACATGGGCATGTCATTGGCCGTAATCCCCTACCCGCAGCATTACCTTCGAACGATGGAAGAACGCATGGATAAACAGAATCCAGGGAAGCGAACAAAGCATGCATTATATAATTAATCTTAAAATGGTACTTCCTCACCCATGTAATTCATTTCATTGCCTGACTTGAACTTCGCTGTAAATTAAACAAAGCAAACCATGATTTTTATGCGATGGAATTTCACACAAAAAGTAACGGTGGAAAATAATTTTTGGGTGTTCATTATATTTTTCCGCTGACACCGGTGAAGCTTTCTACTTTGTATTCCCCGTAATGAATCAAAGCAATGAAATGAATAATATGAATTAAAATATTGTAGAACATTCTGCTATGCATTACCGGCAATGCCTAGAAGAAGACCAAAAATTAGAAGACATTTAGGGGATTTACAAGTAGTGTTAGGCGTCGTAATTTCTTAGTCTTAAAATTGTTCAATATAGAGTAACGCTTAAAAGCATTTTGAAAGATTCGTTGGGTATAATAAGAGCCAATAAAATATTTCTTACTAGTTTAAAAACATTTTGGTTTAATTAAAAAACGCTTAAAAAAGTATTAGCCGTTATTTTACTTTAAAAAATTTTAAGACTAACACATTACGACGCTTAACACATCTTGTGAATCCCCCAGTTATAAGGCAATGCGTTTTAGAACACGTTACCACTAAAAGCGATTACCGATTTTTTGCTGGGCTATTGAAGTAAATGAGCGATATGTATGTATGTCCATATATGTATGTGTTTACTGTGTTTTATGAATATTTATGTAAATATGTATAATAAGTGCCCTGGAATATACTACATAAATATTATATAGTTGTACTTCGTCGTATAAAAATGTAAACGGGCGGGGAAGAAAATTGTTATGGTTAAAAATTCTGTATAGCGAAATTCTGTATTACAAAATTCTTTATTTTAGTATTCCGTATTATAAAATTCTGCACCCAGAAAAGGCAGCTAAAAATATTTCTCTCAACACATGATTTGTTAACTATAAAATAAAATAAAAAAAATATATAAATCTGTTGTATATATGTGTGCACATGGATACAAATACCAAACGTAATGAAATACAACCCTAACGTAAGAATATAAGAGAATATGTAACTAGCTATAGGATTGAAGTATGACAAAGTATGAATAAAGAGTTATGGTCTGATTATGCACACTTCGCATAAACTTCAAACTGTAATTTCGTATGTACTTTGTATGTATTCCATTACCCAGAAATTAGCAGAACTTTTAAAAACTTAGCGATCTGTTGAGTTTAAATTTTGCTTCACATTTTCTTAAGTCACACTTTTAGTGCACTGGTACAAATGGTTGTGCGAAGAAATGCGAAGTATGCATAATCAGACCCTTAGTCTCATAACAGCATTCGGGACCGTTGGTTACATTAAGTGGCGACGAGGACCACCGATCGACCAAAAAACGCATGTAAATTGGTTACGCTGCAGATGCATATAGAGGCTGTGCAAAATACGGCAGCGAGCAACAGGCAGTGGACAACGCCAATGCGAGGGTCAACTTATTTAATTTCGAGGCTTTCGACGCTAAAAATTACATTTTCGTGATGGGTAAAGCGGTTAGAAACCGCAATGGCAATTCACGGAATTAGTAAGGCAGGAGGGGCTCGGCGTAATCTCCTTTTGTATTACATAGGATCAAATACATATAACATCCTCTTCGACAAACTGCTACCGCAAACTCCAGGAGAAAAAGAATATGCTGATTTGATGGGAGTGTTGGGAAACCATTTTGATCCCGAACCCAATGAGATATTGGAAAATTATCGGTTCAATTCCAGGAAACAACAAGGCGGTGAGTCTTGTACAGAATTCATTACGGTACTGCGGCGATTGGCTGTGGGGTGCAATTTTGGGCCATATTTGGACACTGCGCTGAGGAATCAATTTGTTTTCGGACTAACAAATCAACGCATCTAGAGTCGGCTGTTAGAAGAAAAAACCTTCACTCTAGAGCAGGCTATTAATATAGCAATGGCGGTCGAAAGGCAGAAAAGGGAGGTGCAGAACTTCAGATTAAAGAATGTGCAAAGGAAGGCATGAATAAAATGCTTGAAAAGAAGAGTAAACACAAAAATAAAGTAAATGGCAACACAGGTAAATCATCCAGGGAGGGTAAAGAAGACAAACAGAAGTGTTTTCGCTGTGGCAACGCTACGCACACAGCGAAAGAGTGCATGTACAAAGATGCTAAATATCATTTCTGCAAGAAAAAGGGCCATTTACGAAAAATGTGTGTGTAATTTAAGTAAGTATAAACGTAAATGACTTTCTTTCGGGACACTGCAAGCTTAAAGGTCACCAACACAAATAGGGCATTTGGTCAAGCGATCTCTGCATGTTGTGTGATTCATCCTAAAGACACCATTACACTTTCTAGTCGAATGACATGTCATTTCCAAGAGACGAGAGAGCAGCACGGGTCTGATGTGGCCCTCAGCAAGAGTACATCAACTCATTATCCATAAGCGCTTTTGAGCTTATCGAAGGTCTTGGGTCTAGCAGAAGTGGTGTGAAGAGAAGAGGGCACAATATTTTCTGTCAAACTTTCTTCATCTCCAGAACCATTGCTGCTTTCGATGTTCATTGAAGATACGCTTTCCACTTCCTCTTTTGGTCCCTTAAAAATGCCAGCTCATTGAAGTACCACAATGTAGGAATATAAATATCGTCGGCACCGGAGCCGGATTTTTGGCTGTTTTTAATTTTTTTAATTCTCTACGTTAGCATTTGGATCGACTTCTTTATACTTTGTTAAAAGAAGGGCATACGCCTTATTTTTAGCGACTTTATTTTTATATATTTCACTTTTTAATTTCGATACTTCAGGAAGGTTTAGATAAAGTGCAAGGAAACCCTTCCAAACGTATTGTTAATAATTGATACCATTATTTTACCGCCTTAGTTTTACTGAAAGTAAAATTAATACATTATTATTATTTTGATACTTATATTTTCTTACTATGGCTACTGATGGTTACCAGGTATGATGAACTTGTGTTCACACGAGTTTTATGGTGTGTCAAAATAGTGAAGAAATCCAAAAATTTTGTAAACCATCCACATTAGCGTTTACACGATCGAACATCGATACCCAGTGTTGCCAACTTTTGATTTTCAAAAAGCACCAAAAACTTGTAAAAAAACGTTTTATCACACTAAAAGCACCAAATTTTTTTGAATCAAAAGATGCTTTTTTCATAACAGTTTGTATTTAACAAAAACAAAAAATTAAGACTATTTACAAGAATACATACATAAATCAATACACAAAATTTTTCGCTCATAACGATTGAATAGCCTCTACACATGCTATGATGACTCATACGTACGACGTAATATAGAAGTACTGCGCATTAAAACTGGTATATCGCGAGAAAGAAAAATCGAATCGCAACAAATGACGATGATGCCATAAGTAGAAATGAGCAAAAAATTTTTATTATATAACCTCAAATATCGCCAAAAACCGTGTTTTTGGCACTTTGAGGTTATGATATCTCAAAATTCTAGTGCTAAGCAATTGTGCGGCCAGATTTGGATTCAGCACCAAGAAACGATGTTTTTTATTCAGGTGGTAAAAACATTTGTACAAATAATTAGAAAAGAAAAAGAGAAATACTTAACTTACGCGAATAGAACTCAAAAAGATGGGTTTATAACTTCAGCTTTTTATCAATCATGGTTATATTTTAGTGCATTTAAATTTGTAGATTCTTGTAAATTCAGTGCTGCCACAGCTTTAAATATTTCAGGTTTTACCTATCTCGGAGGAATTTTAGTTCAGAAAAAAAAACACTAAAAAAGGCACTAAGCACTAAATAATTTTTTTTTGGCGTTTTAGTTTTCCAAAAGCACTAAATCTAGTGCTTAAAGCACCAAGTTGGCAACTATGTCGATACCTATCACACCATGTTGTCACACAGTGGAACTGCGTAAACCCCGCTATTTTGTAAAATTGGTACTCTCGCTATATCGCAGTCTATCATTCTTGCCAAAATCTTCTTTAAAGCTTTTATAATTATCTCTTAAGTTTATGTTTTTTGTTTGTTTGTAATAAAACGATACGAACGAATTTGGTGAAATTGTAACGAAGTATTATAATTTCTTAGAAAAGCTCATGAAAGTGAAATATATATATAAGCTATGTACATTTATTGTATGTAAACATTTGTTTAATCTTTTACTTTGTCAATTTTATTGTAGCTTATTAATATTTTATTTTAATATTGTCACGATAACAACAAGATTATGTTTATTAGGAAAAATGGCTATTTCTACATCTCCTCATCAGACCTCTTTTTTTAGACTTCAGAAAGGATCGAACCCGTATCATAAATTTTTTTTTAATTTTGTTTCTCTTTGTTTTATTTTAAATAAAAATATATTAAAAGACGTTATATCGTTTTGTTCTAAAAACAAATTTGTATACTCGGGTTCGATGCTTTAGAAATGTTCAAACTTTTGACCACAGCAATTTGGTCACCGTAGTGATCGTACTTAAATTTGGCAACCTGGTGACTTTGAGAAAGTTGTGTCTACTAAAAAGTTTATTATAGCCACCCGTTACAAAACGGCGGGGTAAAATAAAAAGTACTACAACGCAGGAAAACAAATAAAATACTACAAAATGAATACCTGCCATTAAGGTTAAATACATAAAAGACAAACAGAGAAAAATTGCAATAAAATCCCATAATAAACAGATTTAAAACTCTTGGCGACCGAATAACGAGCGGTCATTACAATTTTTGATCGCCATTTCGCCAAAGTCAAAGCATCCCCGCAAAGGCTTCCATGTATATCGATATGTTTGTTTATATGCTAAAAGCAGTCTCTGAAATCGATGTGAGTCTCTCCACATCTCGTGTACATTAATAGTTGTTGTAGCAGACCTCATTCCACCGCCCACCCAAGTATACAGCAAGCGTCGCACAGGGTAACGCTCATGGGGGAAAATTCGGAAATTCGGTCACTAAATGATTTCTTCATTTCAGTTTGTACATAAATATTGAAATTAAAAGAGAACAAGAAAACTTTTGTTTATTTTCATTTTATAATAAACTGCTTCTCAAAGAAGTAAGAGGTTTTTAACATTGAAAAATGTCGATTTTAATATATCTGAGGTTCGGAAACGAAAGAAAGTAGATTGAATACACATACATATATATGTAAGTCTATGGTAAAAAGCCTTACTGAATGGCTGCCGTTAGAGCGTTCGTTATGTCAGTATTCATTATACTGGACGACCCCTATATTGATATCCTGAGCAATGTATGTATTTAATTATAACACAGAGCTCTTAAATTTTGACCACGATTACTATTCATTAGTTATGATTAGTTGTCATTGGTAGTTTTAATGATTATTTTAATTTCCCTTTATAGCTTGGTATTTATTTAGTACTTAATTATAATTAGAAAATATCATGATCATTTGTCATTAAAAAATATTGGAGGTAATCAAAAATAATTAAAAAACTAATACAATTTTTCTGATCAGTTTTGTCCATTCTTTACTTCTTGCCAACTTAACTGTAACAAAACACTATTTAATGCTTGGCCGAGCTTCTCCTCCGATTTGTGGCGTGCGCCTTGATGTTGTCACACAGAGGGGAGAGATCTCATGGCAGAAATACACTCGGGGGTTTTCCATTGCCTGCCGAAACGCGACCGCTATTAAAAAATTTGTTTCATTTAACTTTTTTTGTTTGGTCGGAAATTGGGCTTAAACTAAATCCCTGCGGTCGAAAAGCTATATACTTGTGATAAATTTTCTAAGGGCGCTGTTAAACTGGCTACACACGACGAACATCTGCGCGCACATGTACGCCAACATGTTAGCTGTCTTTTGCCACAGACGGTGAGTGACTCATATGTGATTTTGTCGTGGTAGCGTAAAGATGATTAGCAAAGACACGGATGATGCAATTGCAATGCTTTTAACTTAGCTTTTTTAAGTGTTTTTCATAAATTTATTTATATTTTACTTGTATGTATGTACATACATATACTTATAGTAATTTAAACTCATTTATCAAAAATTAACGAACGTGACTTAGATGCGTTTATCCGCCGATGTGCGCACTTCAAGCATCAACACAAAATGAGGTTGTTATTTTTGTTTCCAATGCGATGCTCGCAAACCACGCTGCAAACGACGAGCTGCTGATTTTTTGCGAGCATGCTCGTGAACCGCATGCACCGCAAGCCGAGCATGTGCGCGCACATGTTCGTAATGTGTAGCCACTGTTACGCAGACGATCATATGATACCTGGTCACCAATTGTTGCTGCTTTCACAGTTGCCAGGTTGCCGTTTTTAACGTCATTTGGACGTTTTTTTATCCTGTTGACGTTCGGACGTTTTTTGTGTAAAAATGACGTTTTGTTACTTCCCATTAATTTTTCTCTGTTACTAAATCTTGTAAGTAGAACTGATTTTGAATTATTTTCTTAATAAATCTTTACAAGCTTGTGCTTTGCAGCAGCTGCTTCAAAAGATATTTATCCTTTGGACACAGATGACTTAAATATGATGCATACCAAGCGTACGCGCATTTTTTTGGATTCTTGGACTAATGATCCCGCGTTCAAAGGCTGGTTTTGTAATCAAATCAAGAAGAGCTGATCTAATGCAACACGCACGCTCGCAAAAGCGTCAAAAAAGCTGTAGCAGAATAAAAAGTCAGAAAAATCTAGGAGACTTTTTTAAGACTTCCGTGCAAATGTAATGAACGCAAAAACGGCTGAAATATTGCTATGTTCCTTCTTAGCAGACCGTAATTTAGCATTTTCGACAACCGACCACCTAACCAAATGTCTACAAGAAAAAAAAATTAAAAATCAACGCTATTCTTTAGTAATTTAAAATTTGCACATTATTACCTTGGAATTTAATGGGCTTGATAGAATACTCAAAAAAAATCTGAATAAAAAGTTGAAAATCTAGCTGAAACTTCGCAGATTTTTTATATTTTTTGCGCAAAGTTTGAAATGTAGATTTATATTTTGTTTGTTATATAATGAGCTGGGTTTTTATGAAAAATTTATAAACATTAAATAAACAAAAAAAAACCGGCACAATCGATCAAAATGTTGACGACTTAATTACAATTACAATTACGTAAATACTTATGTACCTTTGTATACAATAAAAGTTTACTAAGAACAATTCCGTGTGCATACATTAGAAAAAGACGTTTTTGGGTAGGAAATGACGTTTTTTCAGACCAGGAGGGCCGTTTTCTCGCCTTAATAATTGAAATTGGATACAGAAATGAAGAAACTGTCAAGACTGCGTTCCCGTACTAGTAAGATTTTCACGTTTTGCAAGATTTACGGCCACTCTTTCGGTAGGTTTTGGCTGAACGTACTCGATCAAATTTATGGCTGCTCTGTTGGTAAGTTTCAATCGTAAAGTACTGGAATTGTTTATTTTTTTCTTCCCATGATATAGCATTTCCGCGGCGGCAGATAACGCAACTTTCCTATTAAACTTATCAAACTTTTTTAATAAATATATTCAAATGCGTATAAACATGCACAGGCCCTTTGAATTTGCATATATAATATTTTCTGAAATTATATTAGTTCTACGAAATGCTGTAATGAGTTCGATACGAGTAAGTATCGAGTACTTCTCTCCGATACATTTGTAGCATCGATACTTTTCTTCAATATTTTTAAAGAGTGCAGGTATCGAGTACATGACAATATCGGAACACTATTATTCATACTATTTCTCCTTTTACAGGTCTATTCTGCGCTGGTAATAAAAAGTCTGTAACCGGTAAATAAAGTTCCTGTAAATTTTTAAACCCTTTTCGCATTCTCTGTACTCTTGTAACCGGTAAATTTTTTTACCATCTCATAACCTGGTAACAAAGTATTGCCCCGTGAAATATGCAATGCCAGAATCTGCACAATTCTTCATAGCTGAATTGCTGAATATTTTAACTGCATTACCAACGAACCTAGAATCGCGGTGACAAGAACTGGTAACGTTTTTTGGTAATAAAATTTTCCGGTTACAAAATCTTCGGTAACGTGCAGAATAGACCTGTTAGTAGCAGAATGGTACATTTTTGGTGCAGACGTATTGACGATCTAGAAGGCAGCCTAAGTTACATGTACAAAGCTGATGGAGTCGGTGACGCAGAAATTAGCTCAACTTTAAATTTTGCTTATGCATCTGCGTCAAGTGACAACTATTTTGCGTTTTGTTTACATGTTTGAACGCAAATTTTTGCAGTTTGTGAAAATTTTTTAATTTAAAAAAATGAAATTTAAAAAATGACGGAGGAATACCTAATAGAAGAAGTGCAATAGTAAAATGCAAATTTCGCAAAGATTAGCAGCGAGTCTATGATTTTTCGGACGCAACGTCAAACGGATAGTGTGTAACTTGGCACATAAGCATCGTTGACGGTGATGGTAACGGCGACGCAATGGATGTTATGTACTTTCACTTTTAAGGCCCGTTTACATACAACTTTGGCGTTGCGTTGGCGTTGGCGTCGCTTCGACAGCTGACTATGAATACATGCATTTATATGAAAGTCTCCATATAACCAAAGTTGGGCAACGCCAACGCCAACACAACGCAGAAAGATGGCCAACTCTCAACTTTTCGCGTGCGTCGTTCGTCAGCTGTTCTAAATAATCAAAATTATGTGATTTAATTTTCATTTTTAATTAAATCCGGGCAAGAAATATAGTTTTTAATGCAATTATTGATGTAAATTTTTTATTTATCTGCCGCTAGTGTGTTAATTTAGTGACCAAAGTATTCTCTGCTACGCGTTCATTGTAGCAAGCACGGGCGTTACTCGCGCTGCTGTCAAAGCGACGCCAGCGCCAACGCAACGCCAAAGTTGTATGTGGACGGGCCTTTAGTGCGATGGGCTTTGCGGCGACGGCGTTGCACAGTGCGTAATTTGGGTGATTTAGGGGAAGGAAAATCGAAAATGGAAGTTGGTAAAAAAAACTTCAGACAAGATGTATATGCATATGGATGTCTGATATACACAGAGAAAATGATACAGGTAAAACGCAAATTTTTAAAAGAAACTGTAAAATATAATTTTATATCAAACTTTACTTCATACAAAACCAAAAATACAGTATTTGTATTTACGACTTTGAAACGAAACATTCGTAAAACAAAAACGATCGTTATAATATATTCACTTTTTTACTGGGAAGAACAAACGAAATTAAATAAATAACGCCAAAAATGCGTATTTTCAAAACTAAAATGAAACATTTTAGAATATTGTCCCAACGAATTGTAGTGCGATATAATTTTCATCAACAAGTAAAATAAAACACTTTAAAAATAAAAAAGTTTATTTATTTTCAGTCAATCAAGTATGAAGAATTGTTAAAACTAAAATGTTTTGCATTAGAATTTAAAAGTCTACTTAGCTATAATGAAAAACATTTCATATGTTTGCATCATTTGTCGGAAAAATTTTGCTCAGATAAATAAGTTATTTCAATCTTCAGAAAAGGTGATGAAGTATATACATACAATACCGCCATTCTAACCCCCTAACTAGAGTAATATTGGTGATAAGGTGGACTTCTTTGTTCGCAAAAAGCTTCGGTAAGAGTAACTTATAAAAATAAATTCTTGTGGGTTATTTAATAACTTAAAACTTTCTTATTTTAAATACAGGATTTGACTAGCGTGAAGTAAAATTAGCGGGCCTAGCTTGGAAGTAAGGCAGGAACCTCTGTATGTTCATATGTATTTATGTGTGTATATAGCACATGTATAAAAGATCTGTATTTTACTTATTAAATTTTGTAACTTAGATATACTTATCGACATATTTTTGACAATGTATATACCAAATGACTTGCTGTGATTTAATAAAACTAAAATTTGAATATCATATTTGAAAACGCATATTTTTAAAACGAAGAAAAGACATTTTAGGATTTAATTTCAACATGCGCATGTTCAATTATCAAACGATCGCTTTCAAAAACGATTTGAAAATGTGCGTATCAGAAACAAAAACATGGATTTTGGAAATTGAATTGAAAATTTTCGTTCTCAGCATTTAAATAAATATTGTAGGTGCGAAACCTGGGTCAAAACGTGTTTAAAAGTAAAACATTCTATAGAAATTCAAAAACGAAAATTTCTCTGTGCAAGTGAAAATCCGTCCCCAATTGTTTGAGGATCACCTGGAAGAATGCAGAGCCAGTTTTCCGGCGTTTATCAATCAGGGGTCGTATCCGTCTCATTTCCAAACGAGATTGCAGTCTTGGGTATACTTCTAATTTTACGCATTGTAAACTTAATTAAAAACATTATTCAATGTTAAACGTCATCCTTACATATCAACTGTGATTTAAATCATAAGTGAGATTTAATTTTTTATATAAGCATATAAATTGTGTTAAAGGGCCAACACTAAGGCCCAATTTCAGATGGCCTACTTAAGTAGAGATTGTTGATTAACTTCCACTATTCATTTTCAGATCATACATTCAATCTGAACTTAAATGGCCAATATTGGCTATTTAAATATGAGATATGCAACCAAACAACCAAGATTGATTGGTAGGTTGTTTAATCAATCCCACCAAATCCCACCAAAAAACAATCAGCCGTTCAGCACAAAATGTAAACAAACAAGCAAATGCAACAACAATTTCAAGGAACAAGCAGCAGTGCTGCCAATTGATTGGCATATTTAAATAAAGTTGATCCCAAACCCTACGAAAGCTAAATGGAATTTAAACAGCAATCCACAATTAAACTTATGTGCTGTTTAAATATTCATTGGAAATCGGCAATAAGAATTTGCACAAAATTGCACAATTTAAAAAAGTAGTTTCAAAGTGAAATTATGTTGAAAAAATCTCCTTTTTTATATTTTTTGAGACGAAAATTTAGTCATTGTTAGTTTTCTTATTTTTAAGCATGACAGATACAAATTTTACAAAAGGAGAACTTTTTCAAATATGGGTTAATGTTGGGTTCGTGGTGGTAGCAAAGGATGCGGGTGTCATCAAATACCGTAATTAGGCGAGTAAAACAACGGTCCCAAACTTTCTGCAACAGAGAGGTGAAGTCAGGTTTATAGGATGCTAGGCCATTTAACTGCACGTCTATACCTGCTATGGGCGTTCGCTTACGAAACATCGTAAGGTTGATGTCAGAGAGGAGCGAGAAGCGATTTGAAGCTTGAAGCGATAATAAATAGTTAAAGCGAGAAGCAATGCTATAAGGTGTCAGAGTGAAAGCGGCAAAGCGAAGCGAGCTGCTGCATTCGTTTTTGTGATTTCAGTGTGAACGATGGATTCCGACGCGGAGTTTTTTAGTTTTTTTTTTAGAAAAATTTGAATACATCCAATTAACCATCAAAGGAAAACAAAAAGTGAATTCAACATATATTTGGAACTGCGTAGACCGTTCATCACAGAAGGCTTACGAAATAAAGTACGAGATATTGCATACTTGTTATCGCATACCTGGCTTTAACAACAATTTTTTGATATATATATATATTTTTTGATACCAGGTAATTCGGAGGAATGCTGTTAAAGCACAACCAAGCAAAAAAAATAAAATTTTCGAAACATGTATAAAACACTAACAATATATTCGCACTGAAATGGTAGGCGATGAAATACCCACGTACCAAAATTGCTCTGCGGTAAGATTTTGAATACGAGAAAACTGTCAGTCAATCAAAGGTGATTGCCAGCTGTTTCATACCTGCACTTTATTATACTAAATTTAATGAGTTACAAAAGAGCATACTCGATTTTTTTTTGTTTAAATTTGTTCCAAAGTTTACCATTTTCATGAAAATGCTGTGGTTACTGCTGTAGAATAAACCACATTTTTATAGAAAATTTGCGAGTTCAAAATTATTGTCCAACAAAGCTCCACAGTCTGCAAAAAACTCTGCTTCTAGACTTTTGATTGACTGTATGAGTTTTTGTTTATTTATGTATAATTTTTAATATATTTTTAACTAGGCTATGTACTAGAAGAAAGTTATTGTAAATGTAAATGTAAAGTTAATGGAATCTCCGTATCATGAAAGCTCTCCAAATACCAAGTGATTTTTTCGATCAAAAATTTGTGGAGTACGCAGCAACATAGAATAACTTCCGTTGTTTGAGCTGCGTTTAATTTAATTGTGTACTGTAGTTTGAAATCTATTCGAAAGAATTCCAAAAACGATGTACTGTCTGACTCGATGTACTGTCTGACTCTGCTTCAGTGCACCAAATTGTGTGCACTGGAAGTAAATGCAGCTAAAGTAACTTAACGTTCTAAGTTCTAAGTTACGTTAAGTTAAGTTGCTATAACCATAGTTCATAAAGGGTATTATGCTCTTAAAATATTTAGTCAAAGATCAAATGCTCTTAAACCCGATCTCAGTATCCGAAACGGCAACTGAGGTACCATTTCCGGAGTTGTTTAATGTAATGAGGAAATTGGCTTGACTTTAGAGTGCAAATGGGAGTGATGACAGCAGCGGTCATAGCCAATACATACAACAGAGTTTAGAGTGGAATCCAGAGGAAGCTAAGTAAGGCAAGCATAAGAAATAATGCCCCTCAATAATGCCAAAAAAGTATCAAGAATTGCGACAAATTATCATATAATGTTTTACCTTTTATTAGCATCTGATCCGCTTTTGGTCAGATAAAGGAAAAGTGTTAAATTCCATTCATATGAGAACATAAAGTTATACGTTGTGCAAAAGGACAAAGCTGAAGCAAACTGTGGTAGCGATATTAGTGACGATGTATTAATTATAAATTATTAATAAATATACACAGTGGAGAATTTGTGGCGTGCTCCTTGATGTTGTCACACAAACGTACGGCGATTGTATTTTCATGAGAAGCTGTTTTTGATGGCAGAAATACACTGGGAGGTTTGCCATTGACTGTCGAGGGGCTACCACTGTTAAGAAAAAACATTTTTTTTTCCTAATTTTTTTGCGATGTTGATTTGACCAGTCCTTGAACCCAGCACCCAGGCACCCGGAGTGGAAGCGCGCACTGCTAACCATTACACCACAGCGGCCGCCAATTAATAGTAAATAATTAAATGATTTAAAACAAGCATTTTCTAAGAGCATATGCCATTTTATCAGAACATATTTAGCTTGGTAACCGCAAACGTTGAAGATAATACAGATGAGAATGATGGAGAATATGATTTCGTACCTTAAAAATATTAAAAATGTAAACATGTACATTACGATGGAGTAATTAAATTTCGATAATGTGTATGGCATATTCCAATTTTACGTTCGATTCTAAGCAAAAATGGTGAAAACACTATATAACAAAAGTGACGTTTGACCCTCCCAGTTTTTTAAAGAAAAATCAATGTATTCTAATTTTTTCTGAACGAAATTCATTTTTAATTTACAGAATTTCGTGTTTTCTTGACACAAATTTTGCTTGTTGTTTTGAAAATTGAGAGGGTCAAACGTAATTTTTGGTATATAGTTTGTTCACCAGTTTTCCCTAGAATTAATCGTAGAATTTGAATTTGTATACACTTTTTTCAAAAATTTTGCTTCGCCCTAATGTACATACAATGTTAATAAGTAAAGCTTAATAGATAGTAATATCAATAATAATATGATTAATAAGGGTACTCATCAGGGAAGCCAACTCGTGGGAAATTCCCCGATTTGTGGGGAATTTCAGTTTGCGTGGCAAATCGGGGAAAGGACCATTTTTTGTGGGGAATTTCAGTTGGCGTCGGGAATCAGAGGATGAACTATTTTTCTTTCTTGAGGAATTAGGTGTTAACTAGTTTGTTCTTTTTTGCTTCACTAATTTCATAAGTCAAAAAAGTTGCAAAAGAAACGCAACTGCAACAAAAGTACTGATTATGCAACTCTGCAAATTATGCAAACTATCGTTGATTTGTTAGAATTTTGTCGAATTCGATTTCATATAACGAATAAACACAATTCATTTTTAAATGGAAGAAAACCGCAACACCTTGGGGAAAAAAATTTTAAACAAAAATTTTAAGCCACTTAAAACTAAAGTATATTAGAATTAAAAGGACTACAAAACTTTCAAAAATCTTTCTAGAAAATCTAAATAAAAAGCTAGAAATTTTTACGAATGTTTGTTCAATGTTTTTTTTTTTGAATATTGCACAAAGTTTAAAACTTGGATTTATACGGGTTTTGTTAAATAATGAACTATGTATATTAAACAAAAAAACTCAAATTAAATAACAAAAAAAAATTGTGAAAACAGGTAATAGTTTGGGTCGACTAAAATTTTTTCGACCACTGTATGTATGTTAATATTTATTATATGTACATTTTTTATTATTTATTTTTTAACTAACTTTAAAACGTTTGGCTTGGCTTATGAATACATAGACGAATTACCTTTAAAAATAAAATAAACAGGACGACAAACACTATACCAAAATATATATTTTTTTCTTTTTTCGCTAATAGGGAGATATCTATGTGTGGAGAATTTTAAGAAATTTCGGGCAAAATCGGAAAATTATATTGTCGAAATCTGGGAATTCTCAAAAATGAGTTGGCTACCCTGGTACTCATCTATACGCGCAAGTTTCATATTTGGGCAATTGGGCAACTTTGCGCAGTATTCTTAATGAGAAAAATTTTATATTTTGTTAAATTTCTGGCAGTTAATTATTTGACAAGTGTTGATTTAAAAAGTAAAACAATTTGACATCAAAATGCCGAAAGAAAGTAAAAAGCAATAATTTATCAAGTTGTACGAGCAAATTGCAGATAAGCAACGGAAGAAAGAGTATGAAATTTGCCCAGCACAATCGTTGTTTAATGCCATTTATGCATCACTCCGCTCCGAAATCGAAATGTTTATATATTGAAATTCTACCAAACTTGGAAGAATTCAGATTTAAACAGATTGTACGAGTCACTTGGTTTAATTTTCAAAAAAAGTTTGCATTTAATACGGCCTCGAGCTCATAAAAATTGTTGAATATAATTGTTATAAGGCCATAAAAATAACAAAAACAAATAACTTAAGGATGAGCACACCTAAAAGTTAAACATTCGAATAATAGAAATATTAACAAAACCCAACAAAACCAACAACCACATGATCAAGTAAATTGCAGCGGAATAGCTGCGCTTGATTGTAGTTGGCTTAGCAAAGTGAAATAGTGGAAAATAAGCAACAAGAATTAACAAGACAAACTAAGCACAGTGCGTAGGCAACTGGCTGAGTCAGTGGTGATCGTCGGTTCGAATCCTACTGAAAGAAGTCTGATGAGGAAATGTGGGGATTTCCGAAATAGCNCCAAAAAAAATGTAATTCCCAAATTTCAACTTTATAATTGTATATTAGGCTGGGTCGATTTTGTATGGGGGAAAATAAAAGGCATTTGACCGTATTGTAATAGTAATATTATGATGTCTTAGGTCTTAGCCAATTGTTATTGGCCACGAAAGATTAATTTAATACTTATCTTTAGCCCGCGCAATTGAACCAAAGTGTACGAATTTTGAAAATGAAACTTCGGCTGGTAATATCTATGTAATGCGTTAATTGTTATAAGCAGGACGGTATATTAAATTAAGCGTTATTAAATTTAGTACCTCACGTTCATTTATCATTTTTCAATAAGTCTTAAAGTTTTTAAGATATTAAGATAAAACTTACAAAAACTATAATTTTCCCTCATGAATTTTCAATTCTTCATTACTTCAGCAACCAAGTGAAAAATACAAAAAGGTGAGACGATATTTATTTGCAAACGTTTTAATGTTTTCGGATGTTTATGTAATATTAAAAGGACCATGGACTTGGTCACGCCGAGTTGGTCAGTTTTCAAGATCCTGGTGAATGAAATCAAACATGTATTGTCAAAGATTAGGAATCGTTTGATACGTTAATAGTAGTTTCAAGCATATAATTATTTGCATACATTAACATAATACAATTACTGTGAGAAACGCCCATTTTAAGTCCATTTATGCCGTCTTGAAAATTGGTGCGGTTTATTAGTAAACGAACAATCACATTTTTCGCGGTTTCTAAATTTGCCGTTATATGAAAGTAGGAGACGTGCAATAAGTGTTTAGATATACATAAATATTTTAGTTAATTGCATTATGTAAAAAGTCTCTAACATATCCTGGGAAATCCTTTTGAGGACTTTCCAATTGGACGATAGTGCTTTGCATTAAGCTCGCATGAAAAAAGTCTGTCCCTGGCACACTTTTCTGTAATCCGGCTTTATACAATTTGAGATACATTGTTTTTAGAAAAAAACTGGAGATCCACTTAAGGATTTCGATATAACTTTGGTAAATGTTGCTCGATCGGTACGTAGTAATTACCAAATTGAAGGCGAGACTTACTGTTACTGATTTATGATAATAATATGATGAAAATCGTTCAGATTATAAATAAATTATTNTATTTGCAATTTTTATATTGTATGCATAAACATAAGTAAACTAATGAGTGTTTCTAGAAGTTGTGCCTATTCAGTGTTCCCATAATCACTTGCATAAACAAAATTTTTCCACGATGATGCAAAATAATGGATTTTCTATTAGAACTATCGAAATTGTTCATAAATTTGTTCCTTCTTTTGCGTTAACGGATTCATTATCCAACAATATGCACCAAACCTTTTTGCTGAATTTTTAACAAGAATTGGTCTTATTCGACTAGTGTGCTGTGGGTCTATTGGCGGTCGATGCGCGGGCTCTTACAATTAAAATAAAATACTAATATTTTTCAGGCTTGTTGATGACTTCAAGATACAATATATTTTAACTATTACCAAGGGATTTGGATAAAATTCGATTTTCGACCCGCCCTATTGTATATACCTACATATCTATGTACATATGTATGTAGTTCAATTCACTTGTAGTTCTTGAATTTATGGTAGGAGGTACAAGAAGCTACTGAATATATCTTCTTCTTCTTCTTCTTTTTTGGCGCTGTAACCGCCTAAGCGATATTGGCCGAGTTCAGCAAAGCACGCCAGTCGTTTCTCCTCTGTGCCAACTGACGCCAATTGGAAACGCCAAGTGAAGCCAAGTCCTTTTCCACCTGATCTTTCCATCGCAGTGGGGGACTCTCTCTTCCTCTGCTACCACCAGCGGGTTCCAAGTTGAATACTTTCAGAGCTGGAGCGTCGGTGTCCATTCGAACGACATGACCAAGCCAGCGGAGCCGCTGTATTTTAATTCGCTGCACTATGTCCATATCGTTGTAAAGCTCATACAGCTCATCGTTCCATCGTCTGCGGTACTCGCCGTCGCCAACGCGTAAAGGACCGTAAATCTTCCGCAAAATCTTTCTCTCAAACACCCCAAGAGCCGCCTCATCGGATGTTGTCATTGTCCATGCTTCTGCGCCATATACCAGCACGGGCATGATGAGTGACTTATAGAGCGTGGTTTTCGTACGTCGAGAGAGGACTTTACTCCTGAATTGCCTACTCAGTCCAAAGTAGCACTTGTTGGCAAGAGTGATTCTACGTTGGATTTCAATGCTGACATTATTATCGGTGTTAATGCTGGTTCCCAAGTAAACGAAATTCTCTACTTTCTCGAAATTGTAACTGTCAACAGTGACGTGGGTGCCAAGGCGCGAATGTGCTGACTGTTTGTTTGATGACAGGAGATACTTCGTCTTGTCCTCGTTTACCACCAGACCCATGCGCTTTGCTTCCCTATCCAACTTGGAAAAGGCAGAACAGACTTCGCGGTTTTTGTTACCGATGATGTCGATGTCATCGGCATAAGCCAGCAATTGCACGCTCTTGTAGTAAATTGTTCCTGAGCGGTTCAGTTCTGCAGCTCTTATTATCTTCTCCAACATCAGATTAAAGAAGTCACATGAAAGGGAGTCGCCCTGTCTGAAACCCCGTTTTGTGGCGAACGGCTCGGAGAGGTCTTTTCCAATTCTGACGGAGCTGGTGGTATTGCTCAACGTCATTTTACACAGCCGTATGAGTTTTGAGGGGATGCCAAATTCAGACATAGCGGCGTATAGGCAACTGTAGGCAACTCCTTTTAGTGCGGCTTTAAAGTCGACAAATAGGTGGTGATTGTCGATCATTTTCTCGCGGGTCTTTTCCAAGATTTGGCGTATTGTGAATACCTGGTCTATGGTGGATTTGCCAGGTCTAAAGCCACACTGATAAGGCCCAATCAGTTCATTGACGGTGGGCTTCAGTCTTTCACACAATACGCTCGATAAAACCTTGTAACATATGCTTGAAAGGTTGATCCCGCGGTAGTTGGCGCGAATGGCGGGGTCACCTTTCTTGTGGATTGGGCAGAGCACACTTAAATTCCAGTCGTCGGGCATGCGTTCATCTGACCATATTCTGCACAAGAGTTGATGCATGCACCTTATCAACTCCTCGCCGCCGTACTTGAATAGCTCAGCTGGCAGGCTGTCAGCTCCAGCGGGCAGGTTGTTTTTCAGCCGCGTTATTGCTATACGTACCTCGTCATAGTCAGGCGGTGGAACGTCGACTCCGTCATCATCGACTGCGGGCTCGGGTTCTTCTTCTCCACAACTTTCCGTGCTGCTACCATTTAGTAGGGCGGAAAAGTGTTCCCTCCATAATTTAAGTACGCTCTGGACATCAGTTACTAGGTCGCCATTATTGTTCTTACAGGAGTGCGCCCCGGTCTTTAAACCTTCCGTAAGTCGCCTAACTCTCTGGTAAAATTTTCGGGCATTCCTCCTGTCGGCCAGCATTTCAAGCTCTTCGCACTCACGTATTTCTGCCTCTCTCTTCTTGTTGCGGCAAATACGTCTCGCTTCCCTCTTCAGATCCCTATAGCGGTCCCACATAGCGCGTGTTGCGCCCGATCGCAGCGTGGCCCAACAAGCGGCGTCTTTTTTCTCTGCGGCTTCTTGACACTCCTCATCGTACCAGTTGTTCTTTTGGGCTCGCTGAAATCCGACTACTTCTTCGGCGGCGGTACTTAATGAGCGGGAAATGTGGTTCCACTGCTCGCATATGTCGGTTTGTTGAAGAGTGCTCTCTGAGAGCAGGTGTGAGAGTCGAGTAGCGAAAGCGCTGGCTGTCTGTTGTGATTGCAGCTTTTCGACGTTAAGCTTTCCTTGCATATTTGGGCGCACATTTTTTGCTGCACAGAGGCGGGTGCGTATCTTGGCTGCAACAAGATAGTGGTCCGAGTCGATGTTTGGGCCTCGGAGTGTGCGTACGTCTAAAACACTGGAAGCGTGCCTTCCGTCTATCACAACATGATCGACTTGGTTTCTTGTTTTTCGATCCGGAGACAGCCACGTAGCTTTATGGGTCTTTTTATGCTTGAACCTAGTATTGCATACTACCATGTTTCGGGCCCCGGCGAAGTCGATCAGCCTCAATCCGTTGTCGGACGTTTCGTCGTGGAGGCTGAATTTTCCGACGGTGGTTCCAAAGATCCCTTCCTTGCCCACCCTGGCATTGAAGTCGCCAAGCACGATTTTGATATCATGACGGGGGCAGCGCTCGTATGTGCGCTCAAAGCGCTCATAGAAGAGATCCTTGGATGCCTCATCCTTCTCATCCGTAGGGCATGGGCGCAGATGAGCGAGATGTTGAAGAATCTCACTTTGACGCGGNTCAAACCGAATTTGCGCTCCTTTACATGGCAGCTGTAGTAGACGTCGCAAGGCCCCAGACATTGTTTGCCTTGCCCCGTCCAACGCATTTCTTGGATGGCGGTGATGTCAGCTTTTGTCCTTACGAGGACATCAACCAGCCGGGCAGAGGCACCTTCCCCATTAAGGGTCCGGACATTCCAGGTGCATGCCCTCAAATCGTAGTCCTTTAAACATTTGCCGTGGTCGTCATCAATAGGGGGGGTCTCATCCGAGGCTTTGCCTTGCTTCTTCACTGGAAGTGGTTTTTACGTGGCGGGTCCCAAACCCAGCGCACAACCCATTGCTGGGACCGAGTTGGTTTCGCAACCAAATACACGTTTACATAGCGAGCCGCTTGCTCCAAGCAGACACCCGCTTGCAGGCGCACCTACTGGTGAACAGACGCTGCTGACTTCAGTGAGCCCTTAAACCGAATAAGTCGGAGTGGCCCCACCGAAGCTCCCTCTCTTTCTGCCGTGACCCAAGGCTCCACTCGGATTGGTTACCGCATCTCGCACATGGGTTGCTCACGTTGCCCAGAGTGCGCAAACGAGGACGCAAGAGTCGGGATTGAGTATAGCCATGCAACTGCAACTGCATACCCAGCGCAACGACTATACCACATTGCACTACTGAATATATACTATGTATTTAATCATATGTATGTATGTACATATTTATGTTGATAAAATTAAAAGGTGAAATTTTATTACACAAAATTATTTAGTCATCAGTTTTATATTTAAGTTCTAACTCAAACTTCCGCGATCTTTCATCACTTTAAATTTTTCATTTTTCCACTTGCAAATTCTGCTCTATATTTATTTTTTCGATTTGAAGTTTCTTTCGTACAGGGAAAGAAGCATTGCAATTGGATTTGCGCTTTTAGATTTGGGAGTTGCCTGCCTTCTATTTGGTACACAATTATTTAATACACTCAACTCAATACCTGATTCGATTCAACGATGAGATTCTCAAGTACCTCATAGCCACATCCCGAATTCAATGCTGGCACATCGTTTTGTTCAATTATAAGCTTTGTTCCACATGCTTTCCGGGCCGCTCCGGTAATTAGAGCGTAAAAATAGGTTACTCTCTCAAAAGTGTCAAAAATGTGTCAACACGCGCCAAAAGTGACCAGCGCGTGAGGAACGCAAAAAAACACATTTCGTGCCGGGAATCAACAAACCAGCTGTAAACAATGATTTTACGTGTATTTATCTTATAATAAAATAACCAAATAACTACATTTTCTGAAAATTCTGTGGTATTTTCCACTTTTGTGTTTTAAAAAATTTGCTTTCGGGCTTAAACAACAACAGCTGTTATTTCAAATTGCCATTTTGCACATTTGTGCCCGGGAAAAAAAGTCCGGGCTGCTTCGTGCACAAACAAGAAGACATTTACAATCCAAAAGGGGAACGTATTCGCTCTCTATTACCTATTTTTCTAGCGTGAGGAACGCTTTCTGGGCTGTTTTGTGCACCCGCGGGTACCCGCGGACTCG
This sequence comes from Rhagoletis zephyria, assembly GCF_001687245.7. Classification (NCBI taxonomy): domain Eukaryota; kingdom Metazoa; phylum Arthropoda; class Insecta; order Diptera; family Tephritidae; genus Rhagoletis; species Rhagoletis zephyria. The sequence goes on from NW_016157240.1 coordinate 248,053, forward strand.
TGTGGAACAGACCTATTATGTCGTCATCGTCTCCACCCACGTCTTAATAATGCTGTAGGGATTCACTGCACGCCTTTGTTTCAAAATTTGCTCAAGAATATTCCGATGGGGAATATTTTTTGTATGTACGCTTGAACACTTTTCTTCACCGGCAGTTAAAAAACCAGTGCCAGTTAGGTTTTTCCAGTTTAGAACGCTGCCGTAGGTCTTTGAGGTGCCTCATTTTATTCTTTAATGCAACCCATTCAATGTATTTTAAAATGAGCGAATTCGCAGAAAGTTTTTTATAAAAGGCCTGGACCGTAGGTTTCTAAAAAAAAATGTTACATATATATACACATCAATACGTACCAACTTTGGCAAACAAAACATCCAGCTTTTGAAGTTGGAATAATAAGACAAAGAAAAGCCAAACATATCAGCAGAGTAATTTTCCAAAAATGTTTAATAGTTTTCTTCATAAAAAATTAACTGCTGCTTCCGTGGATGTTGCAACACACGGAATAGCTGGAAGGATAGAACTATAAGAGCCACCGCACACCACAGACTTTATTGGCCGCCGATTTAGTTGGGGCTCACTTGAAATATATACATGAATATATATGGAGGTGCGCACACTGTAGTGCAATGGAGAGACCAGCCAGCCCAACTAAATCGGCGGCCGATAAAGTCTGTGGTGTGCGGCGGATCTAAACAGATTTGACCAGCGCAAGCTTTCATTTTGTGCCTGCCCTATATAAATTGTACAGAGAGCTTTTGAAAGCTTTGGCACGCATGCCTACGAAGCTGCTAACTGTGATCTAAAACATTTTAAACAAAAACAAGTAAGAAAGTCTAAGTTCGGGCGGACCCGAACATTAAATACCCGGCGCAAGTATTAAATATATGTTTTCTCACCTTTCCGAAACCTACTGCTAGATGGCAAGCCGGGGTGTAACAATTTTGAGTAAGTTAGCGTCCTTAAATTTCGAAATATTGCAGTTTCAAGCATTTCTGAAATTTACCGTTATATGAAAAGCGGCCGTAATTTTAGTCCGATTTCAATAATTTTCAACGTTTTGCTTTTATGTGGCAAGCACAATAACCATACCGAGTTTGGTACAAATTGGTATAACGGTTACCGATATACATATATGTGATCATAAGTGGGCGGTGCCACGCCCATTTTCCAAAATTTTACCATAAGCGTATTTCTTGGTAAAGAATTGTTGCAAGCATCAATTTTGAATAAATTAGCTTTAATATTTACTGATTTATCGAAGATTTTGTATTTCTCTAAATTACCGTTATATGGGATATAGGCGTGGTTATTGTACGATTTTGTACGTTGTACCAAGGCCAATAACTGTGCCAAGTTTGGTAGAAATTGGTGCAGCGGTTACCAAGTTATACACATGTAACCATAAGTGAGCGTGGCTACGCCCATTTTCCAAAAATTTATAATATTCTTATTTTTCGTCTGAAACTTATTGTAAAAATCAATTTTGAGTGAATTATCTTCAGTAGTTACCAAAATATCGTAGTTTTGGTATTTCTGGAAATTACCGTTATATGGGAAGTAGGCGTGGTTACAATCCGATTTCGCCCATTTTCAATACCAACCTACCTTGGATAAATGGAAACCGACGTACCAAATTTCGTTGAGATATATCACTTTTTGCTCGAGTTACGGACGGACAGACAGACATGGCTTAATCGACTTCTCTATTCATTCTGAGCATTTATGTATACATTTGTCTATATCTATCTCGATTCGTTTTGGCTGTTACAAACAACCGTTATGTGAACAAAATTAATATACCCTTGTGCACAAGTGCACTCGGGTATAAATATTGTCGTCAAAATTTCGTTGAGTTAAAAAATATCTAAAATAATAAGCGAAAATCCGCAAGTTCTATATCGTAGCACACATTACGTGTTTGCCACAGACACGGTTAATGTCAAAAATTTTTAAGTGAAACTACCTTCTAAAAATTATTGTATCATGGTTTATTGTACATTTAAATAATTATTTCATCAGTCAGTTCAAAAACACGTTGAACATAAATCGAAATGAAAATAAACAAAAGAAATGATTGAGGGTTTCACAGCACGCTGCACGTTTACGCGACAAAATCTAAGCGCTAGGGATGGGCACCGTCTCAAAAACTCGGTTTTCGATTAATCGCGGTTTTTTTATTCAGGTTCTAAACCGTTTCAAAAAACTGGATGAAAAACATGATTTCTTCGGCTTACCGAAAAAAATCGATGTTTAAAAAACACAAACCCAAAAAAACAACGTCGATATAGGATTTAAATTAATTTTCCATTTTAATATGCATTTTATTTTATTATATTACACTGAAAATAAAATTTCGTAAAAGTGCTACGAAAATCTTTCGTAGTGTTGGTTTTTGTACAATGTACGAAACTTTCGTTCATAATACGAACACATTTTTCACAATGAAACAAGATTTTACGAACCATACGTAAATATAACGAAAGGACTTTCGTAAGGCATTTTTTCAGTACAATTTACGAAATCTAACGTTTATTTTACGAAACATATTCGTAAAGCACTGAACAAATCTCTGTACGAATAATTTTGTATATTGTAGGAAGGCATTCGTAATATTTACGTGTGGTTTTAAAATATACGAAATCTACAATTCTGCATTCGTACAATTTAGTTAATACTTTCGTATAAAGTACTAATGCAGAAACATGTATTTTAAATTCGTACAGCATACGAATATTTTCGTACAATATACTCAATTACCGGCAGTTTAATATTTCATCATATTTTTTGCATCACGTGTCATTGCGGAAATCATTGTTGGCTGCTGTGAAACGTATAATATAATTTTAAACGTTTTAAAAAGGGGATTTGCTGGATAAAAAAACAGTACAAAACTAAATATTAAAGATGTGGATATACTGTGCTTTTAAGCATACAATGTTTTTAACATCGGCTACGCTGCGCCTTGCGCTGGAATGTGTGACTTGATAAATACGCAATTTCATCAATTACCTATCAACGGCAAGCCTAGGCCAGGAGCACTACTTACGCAAGTTTTCGTTATATTCTTTTTTTAAATTTTCTTACTTAAATTCACTTACTGCTGGCATTGCCAAACAATTAAAACAATTATTTGTACCTTATGTTATTTAACAAATTCATGTTAAAAAATAAGAATAATAATCAAGGATTTTACAATATTTATACAAAATCAAACATTAATTCAGAAACAAAAACTTTTTTTTGTATGCTGATCACTTTGGTGTAAATTTGTACCATAAGCAGCTGTTACCGATGGATAGTTTTTAACACTAAATATTTACAAATTTATATTTGCCAGTAAGTTTCGTTGATTTTTGGTATACATTTACATACATACATATAAATTTCAACTTTGTACAAATGTGATTGTCATATAAAGTATGTTTGTTATACCCGAGCGCACTTGTGCACAAGGGTATTATAATTTTGTTCGCATAGCGGTTGTTTGTAACAGCCTAAAGGAATCGAGATAGATATAGAAAAATGCATACATAGATGATCAGATCAAAAGAGAAGTCGATTAAGCCATGTCTGGCTGTCCGTTCGTCACCCGTCTGTCCCTGTACACGATAACTCTAGTAAAAACTGAGATATCTCAACGAAATTTACCTTTATCCAAGGTAGGTTGCTATTGAAAATGGGCGAATGTGGAATGTGTTCTCATATAACGGCATTTTTGAAAAATGCAAAAACTACTATTTAAGTAAATATTGGAACAAAATCGTTGAAAATTAGTATGTGAAGTAGAATTTTGGTGCAAAACAATACCCCCGCCCACTTATGTTGAAATACTGTATCTCAGTAGCCGCTACACCAATCCTTACCAAAATCGGTACGAGCCTTGCTTAGCATCCAGCTAAGAAATTTTTTGAAAATCTTCGAAATCGGACAATAATTACGTCCACCTCCCATATAACGGTAATTTACTGAAACACAAAAGTTGCGATAAATCAGTAACTACTGACTCAAAATGGACTATTACAATAACCACTTAGCAGAAAATTAGATTATTATGACCACAAATGTGTATCTCGATATCCAATTTATCAATTTGTACCAAACTCGGCGCACTTAAGAACCTTGGCACACAAAAGCAACTTGTTGAAAATTATTCAAATTGGACTAAAATTACACCCTCTTCCCTTATAAAGGAAAATTTCGGATGTACGAAAACTTCGATATTTCAATAACTGAGGACGCTCATTTACTCGAAGTTAATACTTACAACAATCTATTAACAATAAATAAGACTGTTATACACTTTTAGGTAGTATAGAAAGTTGAAACGACGATATTTGATACCTGCGCCGCACATTGCGTAATTTCGACGAATTAGGGAAAGGAAAATCATAACGCCAACAATTTTGACTCCAGTTATTTTATTTTTTTTTATGTACTTCTAATAGACTGCTTCACAGGATGTATCTGATTCCATAAATATGTACAATATTTTATATGGGTATTTCCAGGGGACGGTGTTTATAGTCAAAAACTAAAAGAGTGATATATCTATGGATGATTCCTAGTTTGATATTTTATAAAAAATACTCAAAAAAGGTTTTAGATAATGATTTTTATTGAGTTGTGAAAAACGCGTGTTTTCTTGGTTTGACGTAAAAAAGAAGAGAGAGAAAACGGATGTGAGTGTGGCTTACTACTATAAAATAAAATGGTATGTAAGGGTTGCTTGCATTCAAGAATAATACGTAGTGTAAGCGTTGCCACAGTACTCCCCGCTAGACTGAGCGAACCCAATTAGACTATTTAATTGTCTTTAAATGTTACTCGCCGCCGTCTCGTCTCAGTCGATGTGATAAGACTCCTCTGTGGCGATGATAAGTCCTCATTTACAATGTACGCTAGCTTTAATCGATCCACAGAAATGTTCTTCGGCTTACCTTTTATTGAGATTTTTAAATACTTCTTGGACCTGGATAAAACCTCAAACGGTCCTTCGTAGGGTGTTGAAAACGATGGGCGCACAGAATCATTTCTGACGAAAACATTTATGCATGTGGTGAGATCAGGGTGAACGAAAATTTTCTTTGAAGAATGCCACGATGTACTGGTTGGCTGAGAAAGCCCATAGCTTTTCGGAGTTCCACTACAAAGTCCGATTGTGATCTGTTTTTAGGATTCTCTGCAAGAAATTCTGATGGTATTCGGATGGTGCTGCCATAAACCAACTCGGCAGGTGATGCACACAGATCTTGCTTGTAGACGGTCCGCAAGCCCAGAAGAATTGTCGGCAATGAGTCCGTCCAGCGTTCCGAGTCAGTGCAAAGAAGCGCACATTTCAGTGTCCGGTGCCACCTTTCCACGATACCGTTACATTGTGGGTGGTAAGGCGTTGTCGTCAAATGTTTAATGCCGAGTGACTTTGTTAATTCAGCGAAAAGTGAGGAAGTGAACTGTCTACCTTGATCTGAAGTAATTACTGTAGGCACTCCATATCTCGCAATCCAATTAGTAGTCAAAGCTTTAGCAATAGTTGGTGCGGTCATGTCTGCCATCGGTATTGCCTCGGGCCATCTCGTGTACCGATCGATAATAGTTAAGCAGTACCGAAATCCGCAGTGGAGTGGAAATGGCCCGACTACGTCAACGTTGATGTGATCAAATCGCGAGTCACACGATTCATAGCGCTGAAGTGGAGAGAACGTGTGCCGATTAGTTTTCGCCTTTTGGCACTGCAAACATGCTTTGGCGAATGCTCTACTGTCCTTTTGAATACCCGGCCAAACAAATCGACTGGTCATTAATTTGGCGGTGGTGCGTCTTCCTGGATGGCATAAGTTATGCGTCGACTGCAAAACGTCTTTGCGAAAATTCGTAGTTATAAATGGCCGAATGCTGCCCGTAGAATAATCGCAGTATATCTGCTTGGTGCTGCCTGGAACAGTAAATAATTTCAACTGAAGTGACGTACTTTTGTTGTTATTCCGCAGAAGGTGTTGAAGCTCTTCGTCGACTTGTTGATCATCGGCAAGTTTATCGTAGTCTATTACTGCTGCGTCCAGTGCTGTTACTCTTGATAGAACGTCAGCTGTTACATTACTTTTCCCATTAACATGGCGAATGTCGGTTGTAATTTGGGATATGTAGTCGAGTTGACGTGCTTGCCTGTTGGAAGCCTTTTCTGAATTCTGCTGAAAAGCATAGGTTAGCGGCTTGTGGTCAGTATAAATGTGACAGTTACGACCTTCCAACATAAACTTAAAGTGGCGAACTGCTAAATAAACTGCTTTAAGTTCTCTATCATACGTACTGTAACGTACCTGTGTTTTGTCAAATTTTTTTGAAAAATAGCCGAGAGGTTCTAACTTCCCGTCGATTACCTGGTGGAGAACTGCACCGGCTGCAGTGTTAGATGCGTCGACCCACAGGGACAATTCTGCATTTCTTGCCGGATGTGCCAGGAGGGCGGCGTTCGCAAGCTGCATCTTACACTGCTCAAATGCTGCGCTGGTAGCCTCATTCCATTTGAGCGGGGTGCGATCATTTTTTACATTGCCTGGATACATGGCAAGTAAGTGCAGTTGTGCTTCTATAGCATGCGGTATAAACCGGCGGTAGAAATTGATTGTGGCCAAAAATCGCTTGAGCTCACTGACCGTATTCGGCCTTTTACAGCGTTGGATTGCCTCCACGCGTTGTGGCAGAGGTTTGATGCCTTTTTCCGAGACGATGTGCCCAAGAAATATAATTTCGGACTTACCAAACACTGACTTGGATACATTTATTCGCAAATTGTGCTGTTGTAGTCGTTCAAAAAGCTGACGCAGATGCGACAAATGCTCGCTTGAAGACGAAGAGGCTACACAAATGTCATCCATGTATGGAAAAACGAAATCCAAGCCGCGTAGAACCTCATGAATGAGCCTCTGGAAGGTTTGAGCAGCGTTTCGTAGCCCAAAGGTCATGTACGCAAACTCAAACAGCCCGAATGGTGTTATGATAGCGGTCTTGGGTATGTCAGCAGGATTCACCGGAACCTGATGAAAGGCCTTTTGTAGGTCGACCTTCGAGAATATCTTTTTACCATTTAAGTTGCTTGTAAAGTCCTGGAGATAGGGTATGGGATACCTATCCGGGATCGTTATCGCGTTCAATGCTCTATAGTCCCCACAAGGGCGCCATGAGCCGTCCGCCTTTTTCACCATGTGGAGTGGACTAGCCCAGTTACTGCTCGACAAACGGCATATACCCAGTTTCAATAAACTGTCAAATTCCGCTCTGGCGGCTGCCAATTTATCTGGTGGAAGGCGTCGGGGCCGCGCGAAGACTGGCGGACCACGAGTTTCAATATGGTGCACCACTGCTGACTTAGCTGGACTTCCGAGTTGCGCCAGCTGCGTTAAACAAGCAAACTCTTTTAATAACGTGCTGTAGGCGCAAGAGGTGTCAAACGTTTTAATGGTCAATGCGCTGTCTTGTACAATTCTTCCTTTAGCTGTCAGCGAAGTTGAGTTGTCAATTAAACGTTTGCGCCGTAAGTCGACCAACAAATCGAAATGCGCTATAAAGTCAGCTCCTATTATACCACATGTGACATCAGCGATCAAAAAAGTCCACAAGAATTCGCGCCTGAGACCCAAGTCGACTTTGAGAAGCGCTTCACCGTAGACTTTAATAGGTGTACCGTTAGTAGCGAATAGTTTCATTATTGTTGGTTTTAAATTGCTGTTTTTTGAGCATTTTGGAATCACGGAGACGTCTGCGCCTGTATCAATCAAAAAATTGAGACTAGACAATATGTCGGAGAGTTTAAGGCGGTGTATGACTGCAGAAGCTTGCTCCGATTACTGGCGCTGTAGCTTCCGCCAAGTGGCGTCATTGGTGAGACTGCTGAGTGTTGTAGTTGCAAGGGCTTTTGCACTTGCGGGCGTTTGCGCCATAACGTTCGTGGTACCAGCATAAACCAGTTGCGGACGTGCTTTCACTGCGGTTGTTACGTTGATTCCTCGATCTGCTTTGGCTTCGACTTCTGGAGCGTCGACTTGCCAATGACTGGAATTGCTTTGTTAGCTGAGAGATTTCTTTTTGTAACGATTCCAGTGTCACTGCTTCTCTTTCACCTGGTGGGGGTGGATTTACTTGAGATGGCGATATGCTGCCTACCATGTTAACTTGGCGAAAACTTAACGAGTCGACTATAGCATCTGCAATTGTCACCTTGTCTGCAACATCGCCTTTAGACGCGATAACTGCGGCTTGAGCATACGGAGGTAAGCGCGAGGCCCATAAATCCAGTAAAACTGTTTCGCATAGGGCGTTGCCGGCCACCAATCTCATCTCATTGAAGAGTTGGCTGGGCTTGAGATCCCCTAAGGGCATGTCGGACAAGACACGTTGCACGCGTCTCTGCTGGCTATCCGCAAAATGGGAAATAAGTTTACTCTTAATATAGTCGTATCGATTTTGTGCTGGTGTGGCGTCGATAATTGCCCTTAATTCAGTTAATTTGTTTGGTGGTACCTGTGCCATAACGAGGTTGTATTTTCTACCATCATGTGAAACTCCCGTGGCCGCAAACCAGAATTCTAGGGACAAAAAATACGACTCTATGTTTGTGTCACTCATGTTCGGTGGATTTATTCGTGGTGCCATAGTTGCGTCTACGTGGAATTCGGGCAGATGTGTCCCGATTTGTTGAGTTGGTGGCGCAATTGGCAGCTGACCGGTATTTAATGTCTGCGATGGTGCTTGTTTACTAAGCTCGGAGTCATCTCCTTGGAACGGCATCTCTAGGATTCGGCAGAATTACCTTTCCAGTTCGGGGTCACCACTATGGATGATTCCTAGTTTGATATTTTATAAAAAATACTCAAAAAAGGTTTTAGATAATGATTTTTAATGAGTTGTGAAAAACGCGTGTTTTCTTGGTTTGACGTAAAAAAGAAGAGAGAGAAAACGGATGTGAGTGTGGCTTACTACTATAAAATAAAATGGTATGTAAGGGTTGCTTGCATTCAAGAATAATACGTAGTGTAAGCGTTGCCACATATCTATGTTAGTTATGGTCGAATCTTTTTGCAAAAGATTTACCCGTTAGACACATTGTAAGAAATATATTTACAAAAAAAAAAAAAATAGTCCCGCTACATGGCGCTTAGTCGAAATATTAACAGATTTTATTTGATTTCTAATATCTTTGCACATTTTTTCCAGCAGCTTCCAACTTTTGCAATAAATATATGTAGTGTTTTAAAGCGGCTATACAAGAATTGAAACAAAAAAAGAAATTTAAATTATTATTTGTGTTTCTCCTCCTTACCCCACGCCTACATCTGCTATGGACACTTGCATAGGAACTGCCAGTTTTCTCGCATACGAGATCTTATCGCAGATAAATTTTTGAACGTCGGCATTTTATCGCATACCATTTCAGTGCGAATATGTTGCTAATTTCTTAAAAATGCTGCGAAAATTTTATCTTTTTTTCTTGGTTATAATTTAACAGCACTTTTCCGAATTACACCACTTCTTTCTTCTCTGAATTAAGCCTGCACGTATTTGATGACACCTGCTTCCTTCGCTCCCACCACGAACCCAACATTCACCCATATTTGAAAAAGTTTTTTTTTTATGAAATTTGTAGCTGTCCAATTCTTCCAAAGGTTGAATTTATCATCTTATATTTACATATATTAAGAACTGCTTAAATTCCACTTTTTTTAAATTGTGCAATTTTGTACAAATTCCTACTCTTGGCCCTTGAAATACAGATTAAAGGTTCCTGAAGAGATCCGATTGATACACGCTGAAATTAAATTTTTTCCAAATTTAAAGGAGCGAAATTGACATGCAATGATAACGTTTAATATTGCAAAATGATGTTTTTATTTAAACTTACAATGTGTAAAACGGAAAGTATACCCAAGACTGTATTCTCATTAGGAAGTGAGACAAATACGACCACTGATTGATAAAGGCCGGAAAATTGGCGATTATCGTTCATCAAAACAGGCATGTTTGTACAAGCTCAGCATTCTTCCAGCTTGTCTTCAAACAATTGGGGCCGATTTTCCATTATATCAGACATCCATACGCACATAGATATATCGTATCTAAACTTTTTTTTACCAACTTCGATTTTCGATTTTCCTTCCCCTAAATCGCACAAAAAACGCACTGTACGCCGGGTATATAAAGTTCGGTTTCGCCCGAACTTTCACTTCTTTACTTGGTTTTTGTTTAATATTGTATAATTGTATGAATGTTTATGATCTTTTTTAATAAAGCTTTCCGGCTCTGATGAAGCTAAGGAAGTTGGGGAAACGTTGGGCATAAAGTGAAGTAGAAACCGAGAGTTTTCACTTACACTTGCACATGATGGATCAACCAAGCCTACAAAAAACATTAAAAACTTTTTTAAATTGTGTGTGGGCAGCATAATTTAAATAGTCTTGAATGGAATTATGTTCTTCTTAACAGTCAAAGGCAATATTCACAATACCTTCCAAATCAGCAAAAAAATTGAGTAGTCACTTTGAAGTTTTGGTACGCCATACAATTTAATTCTTATCTCCAAGATATACTAAATAATTATCTCACACTAATTGCGTTCTCCAACTTTTCTGGGTTAAAACCTGTGAAACTGTGAAAAAGCAAAAGAAGGCAGAGAACCGAGTACGGGAACGCATTCTGGGAAATTCCAGTAAATTCTTGCAACTTCTTGCGAGTTAAGGAACGCAGCTACTGCTGGTGAATGCCGGTAAAAGGAAAAAAACGATTAACACCTAAATAAAAAAATAAATAAACAAATTGGGGGGACATACCCCATTTTGATTTTTTATCCCTCCTGGTTTGTTCAACTTTCATGGCGATGCGTTGACTGAAGTTGAACGAAAAGTACAATATGAATACATATGTATACATATTTTGTAAATATGTAAATACCACTGGCAATCAAAACAGAGTGCATGGTATTTTTTTTGAATATCTACCATGTTTTTCAAGTTAATTTGATTGTTATTTATTTTATAAAAATATTTTTCATGGTTTAAACCAAACCGTATACATACATACATACATAAACCAAACTTGCAAACTTAATACAAATTTTAGAAAAATGCAACAAATTACCATACAAATTTTGAACTTTTTAATCTAAATTCTTGGATATGCAGTTACATGCCTAATGAAATTTTATAAAATGAGGGCAAATTTGAAACAGCGGCTTTTACGTATAAGAAAAGCAATTTATTAAAACGGGCGTTATTTTTTTTGGCAAACGGTCTTGCTCATTTTTTTCAAATTCATCCTTGTATGGAAAAAAGCCATCAGTAGAAAAGTATAAAAATCTACGCGATGTTTAGCCGCGTAAAACTTGCACTTATTTTACTAAAATTTAATGAGCTTCATATTCAAGAATTCACATTAAAATTCAAAAACTTTAGTGGAAATTTGATGAATTTTTCTGGAGTTTGTGTTAAGTTTGAAAGTTTGAAATAATTTTATGGTTTTGGCTAAAGCATGAAAAATATTTTTATAAAAAATAACAAAAAAATTTACTTGAAAAATATTGTAAATATTTAAAATAAAATCGCAATGCACTCAGTTTTGATCGCCAGTGTAACTTTGGTTTGTTTAAGTGATATTGAATTTTTATTAATAAACGGTTTTATTGTTGCATAAGCGAATAAATCAATTATTATTTTTTTTTGAATATATTTAGTTTTATTTTCTTTCTCAGTTGTACCCCAAGTCCCCCAATTTGTTCTTATCTGTACCCTCAAACTTGAAACTCAAGTACTACAATCAGCTCGAAAAATCCTTTAAACCCCGGTTTTTTGTGAACAACACATTTTTAATTGATTTCTGTACAATTTTAATTGTGTGACTTATGAGGTTTTTGAAATGACCGATTAAATTACATTTGAATAAAACTTGTGGTCAGTCCACTGCGCCGCTAATCTCGATCCGCGTCTATCTATGCTTTTACTGACATCCTACCTGTTGCTGGCGAGAATACATAAACACATTTGGGTAAACGGTGTGAAGGCCCTAAGCTCTTAGCCATATACCGCACTTATCACTAAAATGGAAACATTATTCTGAAAAATTGCCTTCTAAGTCTGTAGAAAAAACATTTTTTAATGCCTTGAGATTTTCTTTGACTTCTGACGTCAGGTTAGTAATAAAATAAAATTTTGTATAAGGTTCCTTAGACCTTGGTGTTTTTACAACCATATAGCTTTTAAGGGTTAAATGTCATTATATTGAGTTTACACGTATTTACAGTATATTTTTTCCATATTGGCCGCCCCTAATATCTGCAGCCCTAGGCCCGGGCCTATTGGGCCCCAGGGCAGATCCGCCACTCAATATATCGATGGTCCTCTCCAATAACGGCACAACTCAAAATTTCAGGTTTTTGAGTTATATAGCTTATTATATTTTTCTGTGGCAAATCGACATAGGCTTTGTTGTTACCAAACCGTCAGAGGCGGAGAGGAGGAGAGGAGTTTTGCCATTTGGCACAAAACCGAAGTAGCCAACCCTTACTAATGAACAGTGGCACATTATCGTCAAAAACTCTCGCTAGGTTAGTCATGCTTTTGTGTAAAATAACGAAACTTTTCGTATAGTGCCGTTGTTCATTTCATAGTTACAGTAAGACACTTTGTAATTTTTGCAATACAAATGGATTTTTTTTCGTTTAACTACTTACGAGTTGTTACTTATTTCGTATTTTTGCAATCCAGCACTTACTAAATCTTTAGAAAAAGTCATAATTTGATAGCTTACAAATTTTCCCTACAGAATGGCTGGGAATAATCCGGAATAGTTACGTTCCAAGACATATTATTGTTACATTACGAAGCACAAAATCTTTACGTGGCTCTACTGAAATATATGAAATTTTTAGTTGTGTCGTTATTGCAGAGGATCATCGATATGTATGTACATACACATACATATGATTACTAATATGTTCTTTCAGTATCTGGAAATTTGTACAGTAATAGTTTAATTGATAAAATTACGTTATTTCCATGGATTCAGATTTCTTGTTAAAGTTATTCAAATAAAATAAAGGTGTTAGCACGGCAAATTTATCACCAAAACGCAATGACACTACAACTGGTTCAAAATTAACAAAAAAAGTTGATATATTTGAAATGTTATATTAAGAAAAGTTTGGATTTGAACAACTTTTATGTGGATGTTGGGAAATTTGCATCATATTACAAATTTATGCATTTATAAGTAAAATGGGGAGTATTTATTGATCTAAATTTTATCAAAATCGGTCCGCGTTGTACTGGTTGGCGTACCAGTGGGCCAACTCGATAATTTTTAAACCCTTTTAAGCATTGTAAATGGAAAAACCAAAAATTGCACTTAACATCTCATTAGTTGCTTTTTGAAGTGAAACTTCTTACACGAGTTCGGAGATGGTTGTTTTAAACATTTAACACCAAGTCATAAAATCTTCATCGTTCGTTCGATTTTAAAAGGTGAGGTGTCAAATGAAAGGGCTTGACCTGTGGACGTGTAATCTGATTTTAGTTTTTTAAAGGGTTGCCACATATACGAAAATCAAATTCAAATTATTTATTAAAATAAATAAAGTATCTCAATATGGGTATCAAAAGAAATGGTTTTGAATAAAGATGAAGATGAAGATGATAATGAAGATGAAGACGAAGACGAAGATGAAGATGAAGATGAAGATGAAGATGAAGATGAAGATGAAGATGAAGATGAAGATGAAGATGAAGATGAAGATGAAGATGAAGATGAAGATG
>NW_016157240.1:268482-310192 GCF_001687245.7 Rhagoletis zephyria
TTAATGGTAGAAATGATCAAACAACCAAAGGAGCGGCTACCATCGATGCGGTTTTCTCCAGAAATATTAATAATATTGAAATAAAAGATTTCATATTTTACTTTAGTTACCACAATCTACTAGTTAATATTCGGGGCTGCCAACTACCCTTAGCTATGGGGGGCCACATTAGGCAAAAAAAGGTCTCAAAAAGGAAAAAAAGTTCTACAAGCTGATTTTGAGGAGAATTGTGTTTGTATGTCAAAAATAATGGTTTTGGTATACATTTCAATAGTTTTGATTGTCATCCTGCATATAATTTGTTAGTGTAGTTTTTTGTTTTAATGCTGCCGCTTCCAGCTTGTATGAATTCGCCTTGATTATTTATCTCTTTACCATTGGAAATAAAATAAGAACCACATTTCTAAAAAAAGCGCAGCACCAAAATAAAATAAAGTGGTTGTACATGTTCATATGTATGTAAAAACTTTAGAAACTAGAAAATATTAATTGTTTAAAAAGTAGTACATGAGATGGATTTCAAAAATGATTTGAAAGATTGCTATTTTCAAGAAGTGTCATTTTGGTACCTAGTGCCAAATTGAAAGGTTAAATGACATTTGAAATAAAAAAAAGGATTCAAAATGGCGTGGTCTGAGCCAAGCTGGCCAGCCTGACCTATTGCACTCAACGTATATATTTACATATATTAAGAACTGCTTAAATTCCACTACTATTGCTACTAGTACTACTACTTTAAAATAAAAAAAGCGAACGGCTGAACCTTAGAAAGAAATTCCTCGTATCGAAGAACATAAATATTTTCCAAGTAGTATATTTTGCAAGAACTTAACCTAATATAACAATAAATTGTGTCATTTTGCGCAAGTATTTAATTAAGGATATCTTCTTTATTTGAGTTAAACTTGAAAAACCACTTTCATACATATATACATATGTGTATAGATCTGCGTAGGCGCCAGTACAGACATCACCAAAAGAACTTGTAGTGGAGGTTTTGCTATTCATTGATAAAATTTAAAGGTTATTCCAACTCAAAGAATATTGACATGATTTTTTCGCGCTCTTTTGAAGCGTCATCAAATTCAAATGCTGCAAAACAATTTTCAACATCCAAACATAGACCTGTGCATATACATATGTATGTACATTGGGGTGGTTCAAAAATACATGAGAATTTTATGGTTGTTCTATACCGAAAAAATATACCCCCATTTTTTTTCTTTGAAATCGAAAAATATTTAGAGGTCGCTCAAAGCACTCAAAGTTGTACATGTATTTTATATGGGGAAAAACACATTTTCGTAGAAATGGTATATAATTCTGAACAATCAATATTTTTCTGCTTCTCTGCAGGAGATTCCCTATAATAATACCGAATTGTTTATTTAACCATTTTTTTATAGTAACTATAATTTATAAGTAAGCTAAAAACCCCTAAAAACCCCCAAAAATGCAATGGAGTACCAATAAAAAATCGTTAGTATTAAAAAATTGCTAAATTGGGTATTATTATTCGAAATCTCCCGAAAAAAACCAAAGTTTTCCGATCGAAAAATATTGCTTTTCAAGAGTTCCATTTCTAAGAAAAGTGTTTTTATTCCAACATAGCATATAAGGAAAACTTTGGCCGCTTTGAAAGACTTCTAAATATTTTTTGATTTAAAAATAAAATAAATTGGGATATATTTTTTTCAACGTAGAACAATTCTAGGGGGTGAGAGCATTGAAATTCCGACGTTACTCTTTCTGGACCACCCTAATGTACACACATATCTACCTATTAGAGAGAAATATACACTGAGAGCCTCTGTTCCTAGGTATGTATGTAGGTATACTGAGAAAAATCGAATGTATTTTATTTATAAAAATCATTACATACATATGTACTAAATCTTATTCTCAAGGGCAGTGTAAGAAGCTGGCTATTTTTCTTTAATGAAAATCTGAAAAACTGTCGATGTGCGGAGCTCGATCGCGAAAAACGGAATACGCACAAAGTTCGTAATTTCGTATTTCAAAACATGCACAAGCTAACGGATAGGAGGCGTGCGCGATTTTAAGTGTTAAATTGTCGCCAGAAGGAGAAGTACATAGTGCCTCCGAACTGATTATAATCCGTTTAATAAGTATTATTGTCTCATGGTAAAATTTTGTTTAGGTTTGTCGCGCTGAGTTTTTAGATCAAATAGGTTTTTAATCGAATATACATACGTATGTATATACAACTGTTGATTGGTTTTTGGGTAAAGTGCTTAATATCTGCAATAAAGTACATAATTAAAATTAAAATGTAACCTATTGACCAATGCTGCTATTATAAAAAGTGATTTGTGGAGTGCAATGAAAGCGTGAAATAAAAGTTTATTTATCGAGAAAATATGTATGCTATATTACTATTTATAAAAATACTTTGTAAAGTGGAGGAATTCTTGGCAACAGATTGTAATTTCTGAAGGTTACCAGTTCAAGTTCAATTCAAAAAGCAAAAATACAACAACTATTTAAACAAAACACTTCTGCTGGTAAACACAGGCGCGCATGCATACATATATGTATATGTATGTATTTATGTTTGTGAATGTGTGCATATAATCACAACCACTTGCAATCATACATAAGTATATGCATTCATAGTACATATGTACATACGTATTAATTTGCTGAAATCAGTTCTTAAATTTTGCCCAAGCGCATCGAAATTCATCAATTGCAAGGCAGTTAAGGCCGCCTAGCACACAAAAACTTTTATTTTTATTGTTGTTAGTAGTGCTCTAATTCTATAGTGTATACGCGAAATTTGTTTCTACAGTTTTATGTGTCAGTGGTGTTAAAAAATTAAATTTAATATTAAATGTGTGTATGTATAGAATGAATTTAAGTGAGTCCATATCGTTAGTGCATTAATTATTTTGCACCACTAACTGCACTGGGTATCCCCAATTAACGCACTGATTCAGTGCGATCTTATTTCGGCTGTGTCGCAGTTTCTTATATCCGACTTTATAAATACGACAAGACATGCAAATAATAATAATATGTACATACATATGTACTAAATTAAAGGATTAACAATATATTATTATTTCAAACTCAACACATACATATGTACGTATATATACTTAGAAAAATTTATTCATACATATATGTACATTAGAGTGGTCCAATTTTTGTATGGAAAAAAAAATGTCATCCTAAAAAACGGAGCACTCCATTAGTTTTTCCCTTTGAGATTTGTAATATCTATACCAACTTTCAGTTTTCTACTGCAACCAATACAGGATGCTCAATGACCTTGAAATGCGCTACTGGATCGCTGTGAAATTGGCAAAAATATTGGTGACTTTTATAAAAAGCTACCGTTGCTACGACAACGGAAGCTTGTGATATTTTAATAGACAATTTAAATTTCAAATGTTCTTAGGTTACTCAACCAATTGTTTGATTAATATATGTACACAATACTTCTAGAGTAAAATATAAGTATCATGTGCATCCTCTAAATGGATACATATAAACGTAAGGGTTGGTACCAGCACCTCTTTCGGCAAGAGGACAAATTTTGGAAGTTTTCCCAAACCCTATCTCGGAAAAAATTTTTTTGGACCACTCTAATATACATGCATACATATGTATGTAGATATACGTATCCGTACATACATATGTATGTATTTTTATACTAAAAGTAAAAACCAAATAAAAAAAAATAAAAAATAAAAAATTCAGCATGCATACACATGCATATGTAGATAAATAAATGTTAAAATATAAATACACATATTAAATATAAAATACTCAATAAATTAGGAAACACCAACGCCGTCTAGCAAAGGATAGATAGTGAGTCAAAAAAATATAAAATACAAATATAAAACAAAACAAATTAAATCCCCAATAAAATACAAATACAGTGGAATCGCGATAATTCAAACCCCGTCAATTCGCAAATCTCAACAATTAGTAACAATCCGTTGGTGCTTCGAAATTCCTCATTTATTTCCAAAAATGTTCATACATTTTGGTCCCCCCGTTAAATCGCATTTTTTTACAAGTAAAGTTACATATAACTTCTTATAAATCGTAATTCATACAACCTCTTGTAATTCGTAACGCAAGGCGAAATTCGGTATAGATTTAACCCGAAAAAATAATTCATAGTACTATAGCGTTTACCTTTACCGTGAACCATTTTGTGTTTTTTTTTGTATGCACGTTTGTGGTCAGCTGATTAAGTTATGTGACATTTTGACCAGTTTTGGCAATTTTTCTATTGCTTATTTAATGTTTATAATCTTTTTCTTCTTATTTAGCGCTGTAACCGCCTAAGCGATTTTGGCCGAGTTCAACAAATCGCGCCAGTCATTTCTCTTCTGTCCAACTGACGCCAAATGGAAATGCCAAGTGAAGCCAAGTCCTTCTCCACCTGGTCTTTCCATCGCAGTGGGTGCCTCCCTCTTCCTCTGCTACCACCAGCGGGTTCCGAGTTGAATACTTTCAGAGCTGGAGCGTCGGTGTCCATTCGAACGACATGGCCAAGTCAACGGAGCTGCTGTATTTTAAGTCGCTGCACAATGTCCATGTCGTTGTAAAGCTCATAGTTCCCGCAAATCTTCCGCAAAATCTTTCTCTCGAATACTCCAAGAGCCACCTTATCGGATGTTGCCATTGTCCATGCTTCTGCGCCATATACCAGCAAGGGCATGGTGAGTGACTCAGCACTTGTTGTCAAGAGTGATTCTGCGTTGGATTTCCATGCTGACATTATTATCGGTGTTAATCCTGGTTACCAAGTAAACGAAATTCTCACCTTTTTCGAAATTATAACTGTCAACAGTCACGTGGATGCCAAGGTGCGAATGTGCTGACTGTTTGTTTTATGACGGGAGATACTTCGTCTTGTCATCGTTTACCACCAGACCCATTCGCTTTGCTTCCTTATCCAACTTGGAAAAGGCAGAAAAGACTTCGCGGTTTTGGTGGTATTGCTCAACGCCATTTTACACAGCCGTATCAGTTTGGCGGGGATGCCAAATTCAGACATAGCGGCATATAGGCAACTCCTTTTAGTGCTGTCGAAAGCGGCTTTAAAGTCGACAAATAGGTGGTGAGTGTCGATTCCTTTCTCGCGGGTCTTTTCCAAGAATTGGCGTATTGTGAATACCTGGTCTATGGTGGATTTTCCAGGCCTAAAGCCACACTGATAAGGCCCAATCAGTCCACTGACGGTGGGCTTCAGTCTTTCACATAATACGCTCGATAAGACCACGTAACCTATGTTTAGAAGGCTGATCCCGGTAGTTGGCGCGAATGGCGGGGTCACCTTTCTTGTAGATTGGGCAGAGCACACTTAAATTCCAGTCGTCGGGCTTTCATCTGACCGTATTGTGCATAGGAGTTGATCCTTGCACTTTATCAGCTCCTCACCACCGTACTTGGATAGCTCAGCTGGCAGACTGTTAGCTCCAGCAGCTTTGTTGTTTTTCAGCCGCATTATTGCTATTCGTACCGCGTCATAGTCAGGCGGAGGAACCTCGACTCCGTCATCATCGACTGGGGGCTCGGGTTCTTCTTCTTCACAACTTTCCGTGCTGCTATCATTCAGAAGGGTATAAAAGTGTTCCCTCCATAATTTAAGTACGTTCTGAACATCGATAACTAGGTCGCCATTGTTGTTCTTACAGGAGTACGCCCTGGTCTTGAAACCTTCCGAAGTCGCCTAACTATTCGGGCATTCTTTCTGTCGGCCAGTATTTCAAGCTCTTCGCACTCATGTATTTCGGCCTCTTTCTTCTTATTGCGGCAAATACGTCTCGCTTGCGCCCGATCGCAGCGTGACCCTGTAGCCGGCATCTTTTTCTCTGCAGCTTCCTCACACTCCTCATTGTACCAGTTGTTCTTTCGGGCTCGCTGAAATCTAACTACTTTTTCGGCGGCGGAACATAACCAGCATCACATACGTAAATCCACATTTCAAACTTCGTAAAAAGGTTATAAAAATTCGAAAAAATTTAACAAATTTTTAACTTTTTATTCGATAATTTATTTTATATGGAAGAAATTTCATAACACCGTCAACCAAATAAAATTTTAAAAATCACGAGATTTTCTAGAATTTCTAAATTTTAAATTTTCGCTGTAATTGTTAAAGTTTGTGGAATTCTTATAATTTTTGTACGAATGTGGCTTTATGTGTTGCTAGTTATGTAATGTGCAAGACTTTTTTAAAAGAAGTATAAACATTAAAAAAAGAAACGAAAAATAGAATAGCCAAAAATGGTCAAAATGCCACTGAACTTAATCAGCTGACCACAAGGGTATATTTTCTTGTTCAGGTAAAATCGAAATCTCGTTAATTGGAAATCCTCATAAATTCGTAAAATATTAATAGCCCTTGCGATTACGAATTATCGGGATTCTACGTTAAAAAGAAAAGTAAATCTGCGCTAAGAAGCAAAGTGGTCAGAAGAGGAATTTGCATAAAAAAAAACATTAATATGTCGTCGCCCAGAAATTCAATAAAGAAAAAGACTCAGCTAGCAGAGACCAAAAAAGCAGCGACAGAAAAACCGCAGCAAAAACAACAAACACCCACATCAAAGAGCAAATACGCAAAGACGAAGGAACGAATAGTCGATGGTAAGTTAAATTAAAATCTCAGAATAAAACCGAAAAAACGGCTATAGAATAAGACATATATGTATTTAAATACGAGTCAAAAGTATATAAATTGCATCAGCAAACGACCTTTAAATTATAAATATCAGCAAAATCTTGTCGACACAATCAATTAAAAAATTTCAGATCAATATCCAAGAGATCTTCTGCAGCTAACAACGGTGACAATGCTTTCAGTAACAGGTCTATTACCCAACATTTACACGCTTTATTCGCTCTATGCACTCTTGTTAATGGCGAATTTTGCTACCACCTTGTAATTGCTGCCAGAGATGCTGAATACTTTGACAGCATTACCAAGGAACTAAGAATAGGGGTTATTAGACTTGGTTCAAAATAATTATTTTCGGATGGGTTTAGTTTTTGTAGTGAAAATAGTTTTGCAGAAACATACATATGTACATATGTATGTATGCATACATAAATAGTTGAGCGGAAGAAATAATTAGGGAAAATACAACATTCTCAAGGTTAATATGGCGAACGAAATCATTAAATGATAGAGTAAATGCCGTACGCCAAAGCTGTGCTTAAAAATTTTCACCCCGAATTCTCAACTTATTCATACTAAATAATTTCGCATGACTCCACCCAAACAATTTTTGGCTAAGTTTAAATGTGCCTTAAGAAAACGAACGTATGAAATATAACTGTATGTACATATAGTAAAATTATAATGATTACAAACTAGGGCTGTGCGATTATTCGATTACTCGAGCAAGTTGGTTAATCAATTATTCGGTTAATCAATTACTCTAGTAATCAAGATTCTGATTACTCAAAACGATGACTAATCGAGTTACTTGAAATATGATTACTCAAAAAAATAATAATTTTGCTCGTTAAAAGAGTTTGCTTTGGAAAATGCTTATTTTCTTTTTTACATTCTGTATATGAAAAAAAATTTTCGTTTTAATTTTTGAAAACAGAAACGTTGTTTCAAAGTATCATGGTGCATTTACATGGTATGAAGCCATATGAACTGTTGATACGCTAAAATAGAGGGACTACATGTTCCAATGAGGAATTCAATGATATCGAGTGGGATGCATATAATACATTTTTTCATAAGAAAAATTATGGGGAGATACTGTAAACATACTGTTGTGATACTGTTAAGCATATGAAGTTATAGCAAGTTGGATTTTCATACATCTTCCCACAAACAGTTTAACAGATGCAGAGATACCAAGGATGTTTTTTCCCATTTTGATGCCTTTTTAATATAAAAACCCGCCGAAAAGGAGGAAAGCGGCAACTCCGCCATTCACATACATGTCAAAAGTATGAATTTTAAAAATTAAAAACAATAAACAAACAAAGAAATTTTTTGTTCTAGAACTTTTGTAATAGAAGCCACTCACGTTTAGTGGACAATAAAAATACAAAGAACTATGATAACAAACTTAAAACAAGACATTACAGAACATTTTAATGAGCTTTATATCACATTTAAGTAAAAAATGCCTATATTTTCCAAGCTGGCAAAGAAATGAAAATGTGTATTTTTTGTTGTTTACACAAAGACTTGCCAAATATACATATAAGTCAAAATTATAGAAGGCATGTATACTTCTCCCTTTCATTTTTTCATATAGTTTATGCTTCTTTCTGGCTTTCACAAAATGCAGGGATACCGCACTTATTTCGGTACAATATGATCGTAATGTATTTTCAATTCGAAATCAAAGAATGTTTCCTTCAAACCGCATTGCTATTTTTCTAACTTTTCCCTTTGTTTAGCGCTGCAACCGCTTAAGTTATATCTTTTAATTTATACAAGTGAACTATTTTCAATGAGCATTTTTTCATTTGCTCCGGAATTTTGGGTACATTTTCTTATAGTACCTCTCATTTTTTTTATATTTCATATATACACTCCGAAGTTCGGGATAGTATTTTGAATATACCAGCAATATATGTAAAAGTAGTGGCGACTGCTGTAGAGCAATACCCAGAGCCTGAGTTCAAGCCCAGTGGTTGCCACTCTGTTGGTAATAGTAAACCTCCGAGTGTATTCTGTCATGGAAACAGCTTCTCATTAAAATGCAATCGCCGTTCGAAGTCGGCGTAAAACTGTCCTTTACTTTGTGTGACAAGATCACGCACGCCGCATATCGGAGGATAATAAGATAAGATAATTAAGTTTAAAAAAGAGAACCGTTTTTAATTAGGACTCTCTCCTATAAAATTTAGGCAACCTCACATACGAGGTTTTGCATTTTCTTGATGCGCGGTTTTGTACTTGAAACGAAGAAGTATTGCATACATATTTTGGTGCCTTTTCAAGTATAAAATCCACTGAGAAACGGAAGAAAACGACATCCCTATCATTTCAACTTATGCCAAGCGTTTCATAAACAAGCAATTCTGAACAAAAAACTGTTTTTCCAAAAAGATGTTTAAATGGAAGCATTACAAATATGGAAAAATAGCAATCCACAAGGCTTTATTGGCAGTAGGTCCTTTTTAAAGCACATTTAACAAAAANATTAAGTTTAAAAAAGAGAACCGTTTTTAATTAGGACTCTCTCCTATAAAATTTAGGCAACCTCACATACGAGGTTTTGCATTTTCTTGATGCGCGGTTTTGTACTTGAAACGAAGAAGTATTGCATACATATTTTGGTGCCTTTTCAAGTATAAAATCCACTGAGAAACGGAAGAAAACGACATCCCTATCATTTCAACTTATGCCAAGCGTTTCATAAACAAGCAATTCTGAACAAAAAACTGTTTTTCCAAAAAGATGTTTAAATGGAAGCATTACAAATATGGAAAAATAGCAATCCACAAGGCTTTATTGGCAGTAGCTTAAGCTTCTAGTTTCGAAGCTAGCACAAAATAAAATTTTTTTATTTGTTGTTCACAAAAAAAAATATTGCCAAGTATATAAGTCAAAATTGTTAAATATATATCGCTTTCATTCATTTCTTCATAGAGTTGGTGCTTCTTTTATAGGAAAACCCATACGGCTTATGAACAGATTCATACCATGTAAATGCACCATCAACTAACTTTAACTACTTTATATATATGTATGTAAAGAGTTGAAATGTTGATTACTCATTTTACTCGAATGTTGATTAATCATAAAGCAACTTACTCAAATATTTTTTTTTTTGGTTAATCAAAAATCTGGCTTACTCGGGTAACTGAACGTTTGAGTAATCATAATTTCCAATTAATCGAATAATTGAGTTATTTACTTTATGATTAATTAAAATTTTGAGTAATGAATTAATCGCACAGCCCTATTACAAACCCATAAATTTTTCATTCATTTTAATATGACAAAGAATTTGCTATCAGTAGAAAAAGGCAGTTCATTTTGTGCTTGAACAATTTTAGCTCCCAAGCAATGTTCATCACGAAAACGTACATATGTATGGCGAATTTCCAAACAAAGTGTAGCTTCATGAAATCGTTTATCGACGTGAAAATTTGTGCAGAATACGAAATTACTTTCAGGCTCTTCAAAAATTAATTTATTTGTCTTATTTTTGCATTTTTTTTTAATAGTTTTCAGAATTTCAATGCATGCTTATTGAACATTTACATATATCACTATGAAACTCATTTATCAGATAAGATAATGTTGAAATTTTTTCCAACTTCTTCATGACATTTTTCATGGTTTCATGTCATGGTGTTTCTTGGGAGGCAGGATTTTTGTTTAATATTTCTTCGGCAACAATATATGCCATTTGAACACTTTTGGAGAAATAAGCTATTTAAACAAAAAATCCTTTTTTCACCTAAAAGTGACATTCTGGAAATATTTCACATTTTTTGTTTTTTTTTCTAAGAGTCTTATTTCACGAAAATATAAAAACAAGGAAATCATTGAAACTCCCTAAGCAATAAAAAGGCATTGGTAATTATCTTATTTTTACTGTTCGCGAAAGGCGTTTGCGCGGACGGCGCATCGCGACGCGAGCTGAGCCGGCGCGCGTACCGCCGTGGTGTTATGCACTTATTATCATAGTATGAAGTATGTTAGAAGATTTTGTCAGTATTTTTTAAGGTCAATTGCCACTGTTTCGCATTCTGGTGCGAAATAAAGTTAATTGACATTATTACCTTTTCAAAAATGAAATAAAGTCAACAAAAATTTGGAAACAAAGTAAATGATGCTATTACTCCATTCAAATGGAAATAGCGTCAACAATGCTTAAGGTATGTCGATTCAAAGAAAAAAATGTTCTTGCATCGTACATGAGATGTGAATGTTTTTACAATAAACGTTGCCCCGTAAGTGTTGCGTCCATAGATGAAAGAGGTTACGGCCAAATCCTCAGTATGCTATTAATTAACACACAATCATGAACCACCACCAACTGATTTTATTGAAATAGTTAAATTTACGAATATAATAAAGACACGATGCGGAAAACCAAATGCAAAAGGAGCTGAAATACGAGAAATATTTGAAGAAAGAATGTAGAAATGATATAGAGCTTTCAAAACATGTTTGGTTCCACAAAAATTAAGCGAATACTATTAAATTGAAGAAACAGTTGATTTCCGCCATGTCCAAAAACCCCGAAGGAGCACTGAAAGAGATGTGTTTTTAAATTAGCATATTTTGAACGAATTTGGAACGTCTAAGGGGGAAAAGACACCAACCTTTCTATAAGAAAACACGCCAAATGTCGCCGACAACAATTTGTTACATCATTTGAAAGCAGCTAAGGAGAACGACGACACTATTTATTAGATGACACATTAAAGTCAGTGTGCCAAAAAGCGGGTATAAACAATGGAATGGTCGCCGCGAATAATGTGTAAGCGACAATTTTCTTAGAACAAGTTTCTTAAATTTTAACGATATTAATGTATAATGTACATTTTACTTAAAATATTTTATACTTTAAGGTGAAGTTTATTGAATACTCCTGTACCGAAATAGTAGAAAACCAAATCAGATAAGCTTACGTATGTGCTTCATTAAACACCTTTTCTTTTTATTTCTGCAAAATTATAATCTTGTCGCTTACAACATTATTCGCGGCGACCATTCAATTATTGATTATTTAATATCGGAACTCTTGAAACACAAATTATATGCTTTTTTACTGCAGACGCGGGCCGCCGCGAAGCTTTGCAAATTTAATGTTTCGCTTTTAAAAAGGTAAAAAATGTCAATTGATTTTATTTCGCACCAGTATGCGAGATAGTGTGAATTGACCTTATTACCGTTGATCTTGTTACCTGTCACCGCAATAATGTCCATGGACTTTACTGGACAATAAAAAATAGAATCCATGGGCGTTATTTCCGTGGCGGCTTATTACACGTAAACGTAAAGCTTGTATGATTTTTAACATATGTGTCTGATATTATTTCATATTTCAATTGTGTCACTGACATTATTTCCACATTTTTTTTTTACATTATTTCACCTTTGGCCTATATGTTAATATCTTTGAAATTAATTCACATTTAAATTGTGTAGTAATGCCAGTGACATTAATTCCATTGACATTATTACACGTCACAGGTTTTTACATAAAAAAAAAAACTGGGTGACATTCGGGAAATATTTAGCCGTACTTATCATGGTGCAATGATAGATTCACTTATGGTGATTTTGTTCCTACTATGTCGCCTTTTGATTTCCCCTTTCTCTTTTCGTGTTCGATTCTAAATTAAAGGCAAAAAGTGAGAAATTGTGTGTTCGTTTCTTAAAATTTCACACTCTTGTAAGGTAAAAAAGGCACAGTCTCTGTGAAGCTTTGTTAGAAAGATTGTGGCCCTGAAAGTCAGACTGTTGTTTAACATGATAATATTAAGAAATGCATGAGCTAGACAAGGACAAGAAGGCCAAAACATGCCTTCTTACAGGGCTGAGTGCAACATCAAACACATTTTGCACCAGGGAAAGGCAAGATTTTTTGGAAGAAACGAAATCACCATTATAAACACAAAATAATTACTTTTATTAAGTTATTTCTTATGTCATTCGATCGACAACTTCTTGCGCTTCTTAACTGCAATGCACTTAGGCAAGCAAATCAACGAATGTAAATATTACGGTAAAATTAAAATAAAGTGACATCCAGGAAAATACTGAGGGACAATATTATAATAGAAAGCCTCGCTTATGTTGATAAAATTATCAGGTAAGAATATAATAAAACAATAAAAGTTAAGGTGGTCATTCGCAAACAGTTACGCCTTTTTCATTATTTCTTTCTTTTAACTTTTTTCATGTTGATTATCGAATAATCTGAGCGGGGACAAATACTTTTATATGAAGTAGGTAAAATATATCAAAGAAAACAAAACGGCTTACAATAATAAAAAACAGCTTTGTGGATTATTATTTAGATCGCATAATGCTGTTTTTGATTTTTCGTTTTTACCACCATAAAAAATTTAAAAAGGGGGGCAAAAGATAGCACTACTACATTCTAAAGAAGGGCTTCCGTAATTGCCTTTTACTCCTTCTTTTTTCTACTGGAGTATATAAAAATAGTGCATGCAGATATCGTTGATGAAATGTAAAAAGGCCCTAACTAGCACAATTTATTTATTTTTTTCAGGATACACAAAAAAACGTTATATAATTGAAATAATAATAAAATGTTTATTAAAAATTATTGAAGGAATTTGTATTAAATATCAATACCCAAGATGATTTATAATAATTTAAAGTTTTTTATCAATTATGTAGAATTTCAGTCAGTTAGGGCCTTTGTTAATGCGAAGTTATGAAATAAATGTTTCAGATAGGGCTTTTTAAATTAATGTTAAATCCAATATTTTTTTTTTCCATATCAAAGTAAGTTAGTAGTTACTTTGAGTTATGAACTAAACAAGAAAAAAGAAAGGGATAGTGTATAATATTATTTGGAATAAAATCAATGAGACCGCGAACGCATTCCTACTTCTGGTCCAGAAGGCTTTTATGTTAATTTTTTATAGGCGGCATACACGGTGCGTCTGCCTCGCGAGACATTTGTGTACGTGTTGACTCGCCTTCGACTAAACACAGTTGAATCATTCGGAGTCATTCCAGGAGTCATGTCGGTGTAACTAACACATATTTATTTTCAAAAATACATCCAAACCGACTCGCGAGTCAGGCGCACTGTGTATGCCACCTATTAGACAAAAGTAGGACGAACATGATTCCCCTAACAATCTGGATGGCCTTTGACAGAAAGCATTCCCGTCCGTGTTCCTCAGGTGCACGTGGCGTATCAGTAACTTTCTTTCTTGCTAAAATATTTACGTATTTTTATTTTACCGCTTTACACGAACAGGCTTTAGCACAAATGCAAAAATTTGGCACAGAACCTGTTATTTTTTAAATTTTTCTTCTGTGAAATTTAGATTTTTTTTTAATTTTTTATTAACAGATAAAAAAACTGGAATGATTAATTAATTTGTCAGAAACTATTAGTCCTATCGGAAAGTGATATATAAATTTTACTAGCTTTGATTTGACGTATCTCATTTTAAGATTGTTAAAATGGTTCGTAAGATATACGTGACTAAGCTGAATAACGGTAAATTGCATGTAAAAAAAAAATTAACTAGATTTTCGGAATCACCGAGCAATTCTACATAGAAATTGGATAGTGACATCCATAGAATATATTTGCGGTAATCCAGTGGAATTAGTCGTCAGCGGTTCGCCATCAACGCAAACACACCTAACAATATTGAGCAACATTATGAATGAAACTCAGCACTTTCCTCCACCGATTACGATGATCACCAAAGACAAGTAAAATAGCAGAAAAAATAAACAAGCAATTAAAGAAGACAATAATCCCAGAAGCATTTTCAATCATAAGCGTCTTGTATATTTTGCCGCTCGATAGATTCAGTAAATTTTGCGCGCAAAATAAGAGCACCAAAACGTCAGTTGCAAATCATCTAAACCAAGGTGTGCATTCCTAAATGCAAATGCTTTGACGATGTATCATGTTCCAAAATTCATTATATAATCAGCAAGCAAACTGCGCATCGTTAAGCTACTTGATACTTTGACATTTCATTATAAACCGTTATAGGGAGCTGAAGAGTGAAGCGAGACGTGTTTCAACAGAGAGTTAGGCAACTTACGGAAGGTTTTAAGACCAGGGCGAACTCTTGTAAGAACAACAATGGCGACCTAGTGACTGATGTCCAGATCGTACTTAAATTATGGAGGGAACACTTTCCCACCTTACTGAATGGTAACAGCACTGAACTCTGTGTAGAAGGCGAACCCGAGCCCCCAGCCGATGATGACGGAGTCACTGTTCCACCGTCTGACCATGACGAGGTACGAATAGCAATAGCGCGCTCGAAAAACAACAAAGCTGCTGGATATGACAGTCTGCCTGCTGAGCTATTCAAGTACGGCGGCAAGGAGTCGATAAGGTACATGCATCAACTCGTATGTATAATACGGTTAGACGAACGCATACCCGGCGACTGGAATTGAAGTATGCTCTGCCTAATCCACAAGAAAGGCGACCCCGCCATTCGCGCCAACTACCGCAGGATCAGCCTTCTAAGCATAGGTTACAAGGTTTTATCGAGCGTATTGCGTGAAACACTGAAGCCCACCCTCAATAAACTGATTGGGCCTTATCAGTGTGGATTTAGGCCTGGAAAATCCACCATAGACCAGGTATTCACAATATGTCAAATCTTGGAAAAGACGCGCGAGAAAAGGATCGACACTCACCATCTGTTTGCCGACTTCAAAGCGGTTTTCGATAGCACTAAAAGGAGTTGCCTATACGCCGCGATCTCTGAGTTTGACATCCCCGCGAAACTGATACGGCTGTGCAAAATGACGTTGAGCAATACCAGCAACTCCGTCAGAATTGGGAAGGACCTCTCCGAGCCATTTGCAACCAAACGAGGTTTTCAGACAGGGCCACTCCCTTTCGTGATTTCGTTAATCTGATGTTGGAAAAGATAATAAGAGCCATAGAATTGAACCGCTCACGAACAATTTTTTACAAAAGCGTGCAATTGCTTGCGTACGCCCATGACATCGACATCATCGGTAACAAGAACCGCGAAGTCTGTCCTGCCTTTTCCAAGTTGGATAAGGGAGCACAAAGCGATTGGGTTTGGTGGTCAACGAGGACAAGACGAAGTATCTGTTGTAATCAAAGTGGAGAATTTCGTTTATTTGGGAACCATAATTAACACCGATAGTAATGTCAGCATCGAAATCCAACGCAGAATTACTCTTGCCAACAAAGTTTACTTTGGACTGAGTAAGCAATTAAGGAGTAAAGTCCTCTCTCGACGTACGAAAACCATACTCTATAAGTCCCTCATCATGCAGGTGTTGGTATATAGCGCAGAAGCATGGACAATGACCACATCCGATGAGGCGGATCTTGGAGTATTCGAGAGAAGGATTTTGAGGAAGATTTACGGGCCTTTATGCCTTGGCGACGGCGAGCACCACAGACGATGGAATTATGAGCTGTATGAGCTTTACAACGCCATGGACATAGTGCAGCGAATTAAAAAACAGCGGCTCCACTGGCTTGGCCATGTCGTTCGAATGGACTCCAACGCTCCATCTCTGAAAGAGTCCAACTCGGAACCCACTGGTGGTAGCAGAGGAAGGGGAGGCCCCAATTGCGATGGAAAGACCAAGCGGAGAAGGAGTTGGCTTCGCTTGGCATTTCCAATTGGCGTCAGTTGGCACAGAAGAGAAACGACTGGCGCGCTTTTTTGAACTCGACCAAAATCGCTTAGGCAGTTACAGCGCCTAATAAGAAGAATAATAAAATTTTTATAACAATTTGTTTTGCCGCGACCCCTGGCATTTTCAAAGCAGCCGAATGGCAGATAGTATACAAATGTTTTTTTACGCGGCACACGGTTGCGGTACGGTATTGAAACCGCATCATTAGAAAGTATATTGATGTTTTGGTACTCAGCCTAAGCAACAGATTTTTGCAATACGACATTTACAATAGCGTATTTGTACAGTATATTTTGCTTAGCTGCCCATCCTTCTTTGCACGAAAAACGTGTGCGCTTAACCGAAAAAAGCACTTAAGCGACTTTTCTTTACTACTTCAATGAGAAAGGTATCCGTCCGTATCCCTGTGAAACCAAATAATGGAGGAGCACTTACCACGTAGAAACTACTGCAAGCGAAATATTTTCCGGATGGTATCTTATTATCTCTATAACTACATAAAATGATAGCCGTTTTCCTTGTTCTGCGAGATGAGAAAAATAAATAAAAGCTTGTAAAATTAGGATAAGCGTAGAGCCAGTGAAGGTAAACATAAAAAAGTAAGTGCGCCTGGGCCACACTGGAGAAGTGAAACTTACGTTACATACATATCTATTTTGTGTCATAACCAATATGCATACATACATACATCTGATTTTGCTTAAGGTTATATTTTTTGTGTTTTTTCTATCTAGATACCTACCTCTCTCTGTTCGTTCTAATTACATTTACGTTACTCTGTTTTTCATTTTCTTAATTTTTATCTTTATACCCTATCGATAACAAAATTGATAGTAACATCCAATAAAGTATCGATAAAAAAACCGATAAAAATATCGATAACGATTTCGGTAACGAAACCGATAATAATATTAGTAGCAAAATCTATTAGAAACTCGAAAAGAATATCCATAAGAAAATCGATAAAAAATATCGATAACAAAATGGATAAAATATCTATAGCAAAATCGATAACAAAATCGATAAAATATCCATAACAAAATCGATAAATATCGATAACAAAATCAATAAATATCGATAACAAAATCAAAAAATATCGATAACAAAATCAATAAATATCGATAACAAAATCGATAAATATCGATAACAAAATCGATAAAAATATCGACAACAAAATCGATAAAAATATCGCTAACAAAATAGTTAAAACTATCGACAAAAATATCGATAACAAAATCGATAAATATCCTTAACAAATTCGATAAAAAATATCGCTAAAAAATATTAAAAAATATCGAATACAAAATCGATAACAAATCGATAACAAAATCGATAAAAAAGTCGGTAAGTCCCGAGAATTCCGAAAATTTCTAAAATCCCAAAATAATTCCAGATTGAGTCTCTGTGTCTCTCTCTATATCCTTTCCTCTTAAATTACCTTTATTTTAATCTTTCTTTCCCCATCTTCATCTTTACTTTTATCGGTATCCCCATCTTCCTCTTTGTCTTTACTTTTATGTTTATCATTTTCTTCATCTACATACATATTCCCCTTCACCTTTACCCTTATATATATAAGTAAAGTGTTTAAATTTACCTTGGCCTTCATTTTTGCCTTTATCTTTACGCATCTTTGTTTTTGTTTTTATTTTTGCCTTTGGATTTATCCTTTTCTTTATCTATGTACATAGTCACCTTTACTTTCATTCTTGTATTGGCCTTTTCTAAGTGTTATTCTTTAACGTTTTATTAGCAAATTTTACATACACACATAAGAAGCACTTGTTTCAGGCCCAACCATTTCCGTTGCACCATTTCCGTTGCATCATTTCCGTTGCACCATTTCCGTGTGCAATTTCCGTTGAATTTGCCAATTTACTCCCAACCAACCGCCGCTAAAGAAGTTTCACTTCAATAATTTCTTTGATAGTTGATAATAGTTGCAAATTTTTAAGGCAGGTATCGCTAATGTGCAGGTATGTTGAATGCATCTATCGGAGCAGTTTCCTTATAAATGTTAAAGATTATGCCGGTGATGCGCATTTTGGGGTAGGTATCTAAAATTTGCACTTAAGCACAAAGGCAGCAAAGCAAAATATACTGAGAAATTTCCTTTGTTGTGAACTCACAATCGTTTATTTTTAACATTTTGTATTAACAAATTATGGCTAAATAGCAATCAGAGAACACTGATCTCCACCTTTAAAGCAGTATCTTATTCACTGATTTTGGTTCTATATGAGAGCGAATGAAGGGATTTTAACAAAATGATATACATATAAGATTACCCAGTTTCAGACTTGGATATAGTGCACTAAATATTAGCTTAATCATGTGGAAAACTTCCACTAAAAACTTTAGTAATCGTGCTATTTGGTTTCATTCACTATAACTAAATTTAGTGGTAGTGAACAAATCTACAGTGCTCTCAGTAGTGTAAGATATTTTCACTAAACTTTTAGAAATTAATCCTTATGGAAAATTGTAAGGCAAAATATCTAATGCCGCTTGTATGGAACATCGGCCCTATAGTTTAGAGAAATAAATATTTGGGACACTGAACAAAACAGTTGTTTATCATAAAACTAAATCTTTTTATATTTCGAAATAAAGGAAAAAAACTACCGCAATAATAAAACATGTTAAATGAAAAACGTTACCTTTCATTATAAAAATTTAAACTTTTATAAGAGCGTAAAAGGCAAGGCGAGTTCATATAAGGTGGTAGCGTTGGTACAAAAATAAAAACTTACATGTATTTTGTTTTTCCTTTCGGTACACAAATGCCAAATTTCAGCTATTTTCGCTCCAGGAAGAAAAGGGAAAGAAAATTTACACACTCTCCCTTTCTCACTCACTCATAAGAAGCTTTGACACATGTTCATCGAAATGAAATTCTAGCAACACCACCTTATATAAATTCGCCTTGGTAAAATGAATGCGCGATACCATTCTACATGGCTTGGGTTCGATCCCGGTCGCCTCTCGGCAGGCAACGCAAAACACCAAGTGCCATGAAAAACAGCTCCTCATAAAAATACAATCGTCGTTCAATCGGCCAAACACTAATGGCGTTTTCTTTTCTGTCGAAAAAATGTTGCCTTCTCATTGCCCACTGCGTAGTCGCCAATATATTACTATTATTTAAAGGAAACAATCTGTGAACTTTGTATTTTTATTTATTTATTTAACTAAGAAATTTGGTTGTATATTTAAGACTATTCAGTCTTTTATAATACATCAGCGCGCATTAATTAAAATTAAAGCTTAAGAAAACAATATAAAATAATTTTTATTAGCGTATAGGTCCACGGTCCCTATTGTGACTGATACTAGACGTCGTAGCATCGAATTTACGAGTGACTAAAGGACACTAAAGTCAATTTGGTCCATTCTTCTATTCAGCTTTTTTAAGCTGCAATAGGGTATCAAACTGACGTCCATCTTTATAAAGTGGCTTGCTAAGAATGATCCTTATGAATATCTTTCGACAACCATCAGGCCCATCCAGAGCAATGTTTTTTGATCGCTAAGCATGATGAATTGCCATTCATCATACCAGAGCTTATGATTACAATGAAGGAAATTTTAAATGACATGAAAAGACGACTATACACGTAAACTTAATTTTGGGTCGTAGATTACGGCCCTGTGTACCGTGTCTCTAGATCAGATAATTTTCGAAAGATATTTTCATTTATCAACAGGGAAAAAATTTTGACATTAAATATGTCTTTTTATTCTTTTAATGTGTATTAAAGCCTGTTCTTTTACAAAAACATCAAGCTATCAACGAAGAAAGTTTCTTTATAAATAAAGTTGTAAATGGTCAAATGAAACTGCGTAATAATTTCTTTTTTAAGATTTCTGTAATAGCCATACATGGCGTATGAGTAACATTCTTTCCTGCTCATATTTAATCAAATAAAATGATTACGCATTTTTCTTTGACCAGTCAAAACTTTTTGAAGTGAAACTTCTTTAGCGGCGGTTGGTTGGTTGGGAGTAAATTGGCAAATTCAACGGAAATTGCACACGGAAATGGTGCAACGGAAATGGTTGGGGCTGAAACAAGTGCTTCTTGTGTGTATGCGTATGGTATTAATTTAACAAAAATTTGCTAATAAAAGGATAAAGAATAACACTCTGAAAAAGACCAATACAAGAATGAAAGAAAAGGTGAGTACGTACATAGATAAAGAAAAGGATAAAGGCAAAGGTAAAAATAAAAACAAAAACAAAAGGTGCGTAAAGATAAAGCAAAAATGAAGAAAGGTAAATTTAAACACTTTACTTATATATATAAGGGCAAAGGTGAAGGGGAATATGTATGTAGATGAAGAAAATGATAAACATAAAAGTAAAGACAAAGATGAGGATGAGGATGCCGATAAAAGTAAAGACGAAGATAGGGGAAGAAAGATTAAAATAAAGGTAATTAAAGAGGAAAGGAACTATTTTGGGATTTTAGAAATTTTCGGGATTCTCAAGACTTATCGATAAAATAATCGATATTTTTGACGGTTTTGTTATCGATATTGTTATCAGTTTTGCCATCGATATTTTCCGAACTTATCGATATAATAATCGATATTTTTATCGATTTTGTAATCGATATTTTTAACTATTTTGTTAGCAATATATTTTTATCGATTTTGTTATCGATATTTATCGATTATGTTATCGATATTCATTTTATTTTATTATTTATTATCAATTTTGTTATCAAGATTTATCGATTTTTTTATCGATATTTATCGATTTTTTATCGATATTTATCGATTTTTTTATCGATATTTATCGATTTTGTTATCCATATTTATCGATTTTTTATCGATATTAATCGATTTTGTCATCGATCTTTATCGATTTTGTTATAAATATTTATCGATTTTGTTAGCGATATTTATCGATTTTACTATCGATATTTATCGATCTTGTTATCGATATTTATCGATTTTGTTATCGATTTTGCTACCAATGGCATTATCAATGTTGCTATTGAAATTTTTATCGAATTTGTCTTCGATTTTGTTATCGATATACCTATCGGTTTTGTTATCTATATTTTGTTGGACGTTATTATCGATTTTGTTAAAGATAGAGTATAAAGATAAAAATTAAGATAATGAAAAGCAGAATAACACGAATGTTGTAAAAAAAAAACAGAGGTAGAGGTAGGGATCTAGATAAAGAAAAGAGAAAAAATATAACCTTATGCAAAAGCAGATGTGTGTATGTATACATTGTATTAGTTATGAAACAAAAAAAAAAACAGTGTGGCCCAGGCGCACTTACTTTTTTTTTAATTATCCATTTAAAAGAACAAGTTATAATGAAAGACAAAAATATTTGTTATTTTTTTATTTTTTCTCTGTAAAAATTTAATTTTTTCTTTATAAAAATGAAAATATCTTGGGAAAATGACCTGATCTAGAAACACAGAATACAGATTAACAATCCCACGACTAAAAATTAAGTTTACGTGCTTCTGCGTTTTTTTGTGTCACTTCGAAAATTTGAGATTTTTTCCAAAGTGCTATCGGAGAATTCGAGTAGACCTGCTTTGCGTTGTGCAGACCTACCAGTTTAGCTCAAACCGTGCCTTTTTGACCCTATTTTGATTAAAAATGGCAACTAATTTTTCGATTTGGCACAAGGTACCAAAATGGAACTTTTTAAAAATAATAATATCTCAATACATTTTTAGAATATCCATCGCTCGTACTCCTTTTTCATGAACTAAATATTTCTAG
The DNA here is from genome assembly GCF_001687245.7 of Rhagoletis zephyria. Classification (NCBI taxonomy): domain Eukaryota; kingdom Metazoa; phylum Arthropoda; class Insecta; order Diptera; family Tephritidae; genus Rhagoletis; species Rhagoletis zephyria. The sequence continues at coordinate 290,590 of NW_016157240.1, forward strand.
TTTCTGAAGTTGCGATAACGGATTTATTTCATTTTCGTATCGCTTTTTAGTTTCTTATTATATTGCTAAATGGGTAAGAACGAAAGAATCTTCTTTCGATTTAAAAGAATTGCACTTTATTTGGCACTTTTTGGAACTTATTTATCCCCAATGTCGCACCTCATAATTGGAAATATATATTTGGCAGCACTGGTAGCGTGGCGCAAACTGCGGTTTAACCAGTCGATTTTGATGTTTTGCAATTGAATCTTCTTCCAAAATTTCCTGGATTCTTCTTTTCGTAACATTAGGTACGTTCGTTCCAGTAAAAAAATATGCAGCAGCGAAATTCCGGCGACATCTACTCTCTTACAAAAGAAAAATATTCAGAATAATATGCAGAAACTTTCAAGCAAGGCGAATTTATTAAGGTGTTGTTGGGGCTACAGCTAGGGTTGCCAACATTTTCTAAGATATTTATAGTACTTTTCCAAAAAAAATCTGAAAAAATATAGTACTTTAAAAATATATAATATTTTATTTAAAAAAAGGAAAAACGCCTTCAAGTATATATCATTTTTATTTTTTATGCATTTCATTTGAAAAATACATATCTTTGCACTCTTGACAGTTTTTAAAAATTCATGGATAACTATGAAAGTATCATATACTTTACCGCAATCAAAATTTGAATTATTATAAATCAAAAGTGCTCTTTTTATTAGTGTGGTAGTCGCTTTGGCTCTCTGATCTCGCCATTTCACATTCATAATAGAAAAAATTCTTTCTGTAAATGCCAAAGTTGCAGGAAAAGAGAGTAGAAATGAAATGGAAATGGAGAAATGTTGCCATTTTTATTTTGACCTTTTATTTTAAAAAAATATTTCTGTTTGTATTGTTATTTCAGCATAAAGGTCATCCAATTTAATACACATTTTTTCTTGCAAATCACTGAAATATATTTATATTTATAGCTGAAGAAATATATATATTTTTTCCAACAATAAATAGTACGTCGACCGAAAAAATAGTACAACACTACATAATATAGTACGGTTGGCAACCCTAGCTACAGCTGAATTCTCCACCGTGTCTTAAACAAGTGCAGCAAACTTATATTCATACATACATATTTATGTGTATGTAGATAATACATATATGTATGTATATACGTACATACGTAGTCATAATAGTGAAATTAGTCAAGAATGCAGAATATATACTTAAACGCTGTATGCATACGCAGAAGTTTGTCGTTTCCCAGCAAAAAATCCGTAATCGCCTTTAGTGGTAATATATTGCCTTATAAAGTCTTCTAATTTGTTCGCTTCTTTTAGGCATCGCCGGTAATGCATAGCACAATGTCTACAGTATTTTAATAATTTCGCTGCTTTGATTCATTAAGGGGAATGCAAAGTAGAATGCTTCACCGTAGTCAGCTGAAAAGTATAATGAGTACCCAAAAATTCTTTTCTACCGTTACTTTGTGGAAAATTCCACCGCATAAAAATCATGTTTGGCGAAGTTGAAGTCAGTCAATGAAGTGAAGTACATGAGCAAGGAAGTACAATTTTAATTTTCATTAAATATATATGTATGTAATCTTTAAAGAAAATCTGTATTTTCTGTTTTCAATTTAACATACATAAGTATGTACTTATCTAGGCATTCTACATTAGTTTCTCTGTAAAATCTTAAACAGACGGCAGCGTTGATGTTCCAGTCATTGCTATACACCCAAATTTTTCATAGATTAACCTTTTTACGTGGTATGAGTGATCGCAAATATACACACATATGTATGTAACGAAATGTAATAATAATATTAATAATAATACATATCTTGGCGCGAACACTTTTGCTAAATGTTTGGCTGAGCTTCTCTTAAAATGTGTGTTGTGCTTCGTGATTACGTTACACAAATAGAGGGACTTAAAGGTTTACGTCGCCTCCGATTAGTAAACGAGTTTTATGAGAAGCAGAAATACACTCAGAAATACATTGCCTGCGGAGAGGTGACTGCTGTTTAGAAAAACTCGTTTTATGTAATTTTTTGAGGTGGCTGTTTCGATCAGGGATCGAGCCTTGGTCCTATGGAGTGGTAGAACATACAACAAAATGTAAACAATTAATTTTTCTATAAATAAATATACTTTACAGTCATTTTTATTAAATTTAAAAATTGTTTCTAGTCTGTTCTAATAACTTTGTTTTAGTGTCTGCAAAACTTACAAATTGGCAACCTTAGCACTGAGGGGAATCAACTGACACGGAAAAATCTTGTTTTGGCATAATTTCATGAGGTGTTTTGAATTTGGCATTGTTTCTAAAAATTTAAGAATGTGTGCACAATAATCATACTAGTATTTTCCGCTTTGTCGACTTCCAACATACTAACAGATGCTATTTAGCATTAATTCTGGCAATTGCAGATTCTTGGCTATAGGAACCTCATATTTGACGGTTAAATGAATGCGATTTATTTTAATATATGTATGTATATTTATGAATAAGTATGTATGTACATATGCAAGTACACTAGACTATATCACGACATATAAAATTAAGAAAAAAATCCAAAATATCCACGTACGTATGTATGTATGTACCTATGTACATTAGATAGTGTCAAATAAAACAAATGTTTTGTTTATTTCGGTCCCATATGAATATTTCGCTGTCGGTCACAAAAATCGTTGTGGCAAAGTTTCAGCCTCTTATCTTAATTTTTCAGTTAGCGTTCGAAAAATAAGAATATTTAATGCAAAAAATTTTGTTTTAATAAACAAATAAAAGCAAAGCAAAGCAAAGCAAAACTCATTCAATTCTAGTATAACAAGTGGAAGTTTGGCAGTCATTTTCTTTCATACAAATTGTCTTCGACGATTTGTTTACATGAAGAAAATGAACGAAACCTTCATCAAAAGAAATGCCAAACATCAACGGTATGCCCTTGCTACTTCAAACTTGCACTTGTAATACTGGAATTGAATCGCATACAAGGTAGTTTATTTTTATTTTTTATTTTTTATATATAATTGTATATTAAAATACGACCGCTGTGGTGTAGTGGTAAGCAGTGCGCGCTTTCACTCATCAGCACCTGAGTACAAGCCCAGGTCAAAGCAACATCAAAAAAAAAAAAATGTAGAAAAAGGTTTTTTCTTAACAGCGGTCGTGCCTCGGCAGGCAATGGCAAACCTCCGAGTGTATTTCTGCCATGAAAAACAGCTTCTCATAAAAATATAATCGCCGTTCGGAGTCGGAGTAAAACTGTAGGTCCCTCCGCTTTGTGTGACAACATCAAGGCGAACGCCACAAGTCGGAGGCGAAGCTCGGCCAAACACTAACATATGTGTAAGCGCCAATCTATTATTAAATTAAAATAAAAGTAGCGGAAAAAGTATTTTTCATTACAAATTCGTGTTTTTACAAGCGCTAACTGAAAAACGAAGATAGGCGCGAAAATTTTACCACAACTATGTTTTATGTGACCGACGACGAAATTTTCATATGGAACCGAAAGAAAAAATATAGTAATTTTATTTGACACAGTCCAATGCACATACATATGTATATACAAGGAGTTGTTTATCGCAACCCGTAGTCTAGAAAACCTTTTAAATAAATATTACTTTTGAGTACTGAATACCTAAATAACGTCTATAACATTTTAATTTGGCGTGGGCCTCATAAAAATCGGGCTTCAACTCTTTATAGAGGGTGGCGATCTCATATTTTTTATATTTCTCAAGCACTCATGGTAATTAGCAGGGCTAGGATTCTATTGACTTGTCAACATTTTTTTTGTGCTTCGGAGACGCTTCCTATATATATATAATCTTCGTTCATTTAGTCTAGATTTCAAAACCGAAAAGTTTTTAGGTCAACTTTTTGCCTTTTTCCCCAATTTTTTATTACTAGGCAATTTTTCATAGTTTTGACACATTTTTTTGGATACTTTTTACCATTTTTAGGCCATTAAATAAATTTTAGTAAATTCAGAAATTTCCCGAAGTTCGCTTTGCAACACTGAATTAATTTTTCTTAATTCAAAATTCTGGCATCTTTATAAATTTTCTGTAGCTTCACTTGTTATCTCTTTCTATCCAATTGACAACCGGCACATACTTAGATTTTTATTTTGGTGTGTTGTGTCGTTATCTTTTGCCACATAAATTTACCGTTTTCAGAATACATTTGAAGTTCTGAGAATAAAATGCCAAAACAAAAGCCATCGAAAAGCAGTCACTTAAATAAATTGATTAATGAATTTGGCTCCGAAATATTTTCGACTGATGGCGCAATATTATTTTGTAAAGTTTGTGAAGTTAAAGTTTTGGCGGACAAGAGATATACAGTGCAGCAACACATAGGCCGCGAAAAGCACAAGCGCGGTTTGGAGCTTTTGGATAAAAGAAAATCCAAGCAGTTACTTTTGATTGAAGCTGCATCAAACAGTTGCAGGAACAACGACTTTTTCAGGGAATTATGCGATGTATTGGTTTCAACTGATATTCCGATTAGTAAAATAAACAACATTAAACTGAAAAGTTTTTTGGAAACTTACACAGGGCGTAAGATACCCGACGAATCGACTCTGCGAAAAAACTACTTACCGCTGTGCTATGAGGCAACGATAAATAATATAAGAAACTGCACTGCCGGCAAACAAATTTTTGTATCAATCGACGAAACAAGCGACGTGGAAGGCCGTTATATTGCCAACGTTATAGTTGGCGCCATGGAGCGAGAAGAACCATGCCAGACATTCCTTCTTACATGTGAGATGATCGAAAAAGTTAACCACACCACCATATGCCAGCTTTTTGATAAATCAATGACTTTACTTTGGCCAGAAGGTACGAGTATTTACGAATTATGTATGTACTTTTATAATAGGTTTGATTCATTTAATTTTTGCTTGCAGGTGTTCGACATGATGACGTCTTGCTCTTTGTGACAGATGCTGCTCCCTACATGGTCAAAGCAGGAAAATCTATTAACAGTTTTTATCCTAAAATGATACACCTAACGTGCCTAGCTCACGCTTTACACAGGGTCGCGGAGGAAGTACGATCAATATTTCCAGTCGTTGATGGGCTCATATCAAAAACAAAAAAGGTTTTTATCAAGGCACCATCACGAAAAGATCAATTTAAAATGATTGCACCTGGTGTGCCGTTCCCTCCAGAGCCTGTAATCACCCGTTGGGGTACGTGGTTAAGTGCATGTGCATACTACTGCGAACATTTTGAGGCAGTGAAAAATGTTATAAATTCGTTTAATAGCCTTGATGCAAGGGCCATTGAAGAGGCGCAGCTACTTTTTTCAAATGATGAACTGAAGGGTCAACTAGCCTATATAAGAGCAAATTTTTCATGTATTTCAAAAACGATAGAATCCCTTCAGTCGAAACATTTATCTTTAGAAGTGGGTGTAAATTTGATTGAAGATCTTAAAAGCAAATTAAGTACTGTGCATGGCGTAGCCGCTAACAAAGTATATTGTAAATTAAATCAAGTGCTAGGTAAAAATGTTGGGTACAAAAGTTTAAAGTCAATTGCTAATGTTTTGAATGGTGAAAATTTTAACACAACACATTTTAATGCTTTGGCTTTAAACGACATTGTCTTGTACAAGTATTCTCCGTTATCCAGTGCTGACGTAGAAAGAAGTTTTTCTATGTACAAAAATATATTAGCCGATAATAGAAGATCATTCGATGTTCACAACTTAAAAATGTATCTAGTTATTTATTGTAACAAAAAACTATAAAGTGCAATAAAAGTGAAAATTAAAAGCGGTTCAAAAAATAAATTTTTCTAAATGTATATAAAATATTAAATTTTTTAGGGCATTTTTTCTTTTTTTTGGTCATTTTTAATGATTTTAAGGTCATAATGTAATTTTTTTAAGGTAACTTTTCGCTAGTTTTTAGGTCAACAAAATCCGAGCCCTGGTAATTAGTAAAAATCGATTTGACCAATTGTACCTTTTTTATGGTACGATCTATTCTACAGGCTTGTAAAAATACGTATGTATCTCTGTACTCAAAGTGGCACATTTTCGCTGTTCTAAAATAGCATTGTTTAAAATTTCTTCTTTTTTACAAAAGTTTATTGAGCTTTCTTTCCTTTTTCTGTTCATTAAAAATATCGCGCTAACCGGATGCCCGCAATTTTTCTTAAAATGACAAAGCTGTCACTCAGAAATGACAACAAGTTGAAGATTTTCTACTAAATTATGCCTCGTATTCTTGAATGCAATGCATTTACGAAGGCGATATGCATATGAAACATATCGTGGATGTACATATGTATTAGGGATGCTGCGAATGTGGAATTTTAGGCATCCGCGGATGCGAATGCGGATGCCGATGTTTAAAAGCTAAGATCCGCGGATGCGGATGCGAATGCGGATGTCATGTATTTTTTAAAAATAAAATAGGAGGGTATATTAGGTGATTTAGGTAAATAAAAAAGCAAAGGTTAATAATTTTTAATAATCTGCCTTATCCTGAGTTTTTCCCGAAAAAAAATTCACTCGAAAATTTGTATTCCGCCCATAGTAAACATGTACATGAAAACCAAAAGTGAAAAGTGAACGAAAATTAGACTCATGGCAAGACTGTTGTTGCTGAATTTTTCCCGAAAAAAAATTCACCCGAAAATTTGTATTCCGCCCATAGTAAATGGAGTATCGTGGGCAGGAAGAAAAGAACACGTGCTGCTTCGATGGAGGTTAGGAATAAGAGAGTTTCTTTTATTTCATTCGTCTTACATGCTAACAGCTGATCTTAGGAATTCATGTTTTACTTGTAGTGGTGGGATAGCCATATCAATTTATCGATACACTACAACTTCCCCCTTAGGTGTATACAATACGAACATAAATAATTCAAAATACTTTATTCATTTACAGAGAGACACGTACCCATGGGTAAGAGTTATGCTAGATAAGTATTCTTGTACCTTTTCATTTAAACTGTTCTAACGTTGCGATTTAAACTTTTCTAATGCCCTACGCGCGCTTGCATGAGGTTGGCGATTACTTGATGGAGCAGGACCATCTAAGATTGGCGTTGCGGGCGCACTTTCCTCGGCAATTTGTACATGGATCCCTGGGCGGCACTTGACTGCTCCTCTCCTCTCGTTGACGATCCATCTCATTGGATACATCAGTTTGCTGTGAATCCAAGTTTTTGACTTCTGAAGTCCCTTGCTCGCTGCCCTCTTCTGAGTTTATACCACGAATCTGATCTAAATGCCTTTTAACAGTGCGGCCTGATTGAGTCAATACGCAACTATAGTTTCCTAGGCCAAATTTTTCTTTGATAATCGCTGGTGTCCAGCTTGGCCTATTTATTGTGGAGTAGTCGCGTACCAACACCTTTCGACCAACCTCATATTAACAATTCCGCTTTCCTTTCGAATTCAAAACGTTATATTTTTGACTTTGTAAAATTTTATCCTGCGTCAAGGGCGGCTTAAGCAAACTAAAACGGGTTTTTAGTTCCCTACCAAATAATAACTTGGCTGGGGATTCGCCCGTAGCCATATGTTTCATGTTTCGATAGTCTATAAGGAATCGGTTTAAAACGGTTTCAAAATTATCTGGGTCTGTGTCTCTTAAACTAGTTAGAATCGATTTTTTTAAGCATTTAATGAAGTTTTCGGCTTGCCCGTTCGTTGCTGGGTGTCCCGGTGCCGTGAAAATGTGTTGGATTCGATTTTTCAAATTCCATATAGGTGAATTGGCGCCCGTTATCGCTAACTATAACGTCGACAAGTCCATATCTACAAAATGTTTGCCTAAGTTTATCTATCGTGAAATTTGAAGTTATGGTTTTGGTTTTAAATACTTCTACCCATTTCGAGTATGAATCGATAATTACCAACAAATAAAATGAATTCACTGGGCCTGCATGGATCCTTGACAAGGCTTATTGGTTGGTTGCGATGGAATGCATAGACTCTTCTCTGGACTTGGTAACATACAGTCTCGTATTAAATTTTCTAAATGCGACTTATGCAAATCCTGTAAAATTTGTTTACGCAATTTAGTGGGTATTATAGTACGATAGCCCCATAAAATGCAGCCTGATTCGACCGAAAGTTCCAGTTCCTTATTTTTAAAGGCGTTAAAACTTGAATCCTTCAAAACTTGAACCGTGCCGTTATTTATGGCGCCTAACAGCTTAGCTAAAATAGCGTCTTTGCGAGTTTCAGTTGCAATGTTCTGGAAATTTAGCTGTATTTGGTTATCGCTCTTTACTAAGTTAACATAATTACAATCATCCATTTCACATTCCTCACGTTTATGTTGAGGCATGCGCGATAATGCGTCTGCGTAATTTAGAGCGCCTTTAATGTGGCGGATTTTAAAATTAAATCCGGACAAAATCAATGCCCAGCGCTGCATTCGCGCTGCTGCCATCCGCGGTATACCTTTATCTTCCCCAAAAATCGAGATAAGTGGCTTATGATCCGTTTGCAGGATAAATTGGTTTCCCATCAAATATTGTTGAAGCTTATTACGCTAAAAACTATAGCAAGCGCTTCTTTTTGTATCGTACTATAATTTCTTTCCACTTTAGTTAATGCCCGGGAAACAAACGCTATAGGCCTTAAAGAACCATCTGGGTATTCGTGCGAACACACCCCAGCTACTGCTGTATCGCAGGCATCAATTGTTAAAATTATAGTCTTAAGCGGATCGAAATGAACCAAGACTTGGTCTGAAGCAATTTCCTTCTTTAACACATCGTATGCATTTTCGCATTCTTTATTCCAATTAAATCTTTCTTCTTTACGCAGCAGCTTATAACTATATTGGTTCCATTTTCTTAGCAAAGTTTTCGATAAACTTCCCGTAGTAATTAAACATACCTACAATGGCTCGCACTTGCGATATATTGCTGGGGATTGGTGCTAGTAATATACTTTCAACGTTCGATTCATTTTTCGTTAAACCTTCTTTGTCTATTTTAAAACCTAAATACGAGACCTGGTTTTTAAAAAACTCGCACTTATCGCTATTTACGCGAAGTCCCACGGATTGTAGCTTTTCTAGTACTTTTTCAAGGGTGCTGATATGGCTTTGAAAATCGGAGCCAGTAATAATAATATCATCCAAAAAATTAGTGCAATCTGGAATACCGCGTAGCACATTTTCAATTGTCTTTTGGAAAATGGCTCCCGCCACTTTTACCCCAAAAGGTAAACGATTCGTACGAAACAATCCTAAATGTGTACTAATAGTACAAATCTTTTGCGACTCTTCGTCCAACTCTAGCTGGTTGTAAGCGTTTGACAAGTCTAGCTTCGTGAACTGCTGGCCACCCTGTAGAGAAGCAAAAATTTCCTCAATACGAGGTAAAGGGTACTTGACATCCACTAAAGACCTATTAATTGTGACTTTATAGTCACCGCACACTCGTAAGTCCCCACTTGGTTTGACTACTGGCACTATAGGTGTGCCCCAATCTGCGTTATCGACAGGTTCAATAATACCTAGTTCTTGTAGTTCCTTTAATTTACTTTCTACAGCTGGTTTCATGGCTAATGGGACCGGCCTTGGCTTATAAAATATAGGTTTCGTATTTTCACATATCTCCAAGTGTATTTTTCCTGACGTATATTTGCCTAAGCCGCTTTTGAACACTTTCGAAAATTTTGTTTTTAAATTTTTAACAATTTCCGTCTCATCGCTACCTTCGTGAACTTCTTTTACCTGCATTAAGTGGAATCCAAACGGATGCAAAAAATTTTCGCCAAATAAAATTGGTCGATCAGTGTCGGCTACGATAATTGCAATTTTCTTTTTTTGCCCTCGATAAACTACATTCGCGTAAAACTCACCCACGATTTTTATTTGATGACCACCGTAATCTTTGTAAGGCGTGCCTATCAATGGCCGCAAACTCCGGCCAAAAAATTGTTTAAACGTGCTCAGCGACATCAACGAGCAAGGGGAACCCGTGTCACACTTTACATCGAATTTCATACCCTCAATAAGTACGGTCAGATAGAAAGATTTAGATGCACAGCCATCTTCAATATTAAAAATGGAAATGTCCTTCTCCATGAAGTAATCGTGACCTCGAGCTGACCTTTCGCCTGAATCTCCTGAAAAAGTATTAAATTTAGTTTCACCTGGACTAGCCGAATGAACAAAATTAATTTTTTTATCTTTTGTGCGACATATACTGGCAAGATGTCCTTGCCTTCCACAACTGTGACACGTAGCGGACTTAAATTTACAACCTGTTGCCTCATGCGATTTCCATCCGCAATGCTTGCACGGTTTCTTCTTCGATTGCGCTCCGCTGCTGTAGTTCTCATTTTTCGTTCCGCCTTGTTTCTTTAATCGACGTATGTAATTAACCTCTGTGTCAGAATGTGCTGGCATTGTAGTCATTTTAGTCTCCTGAATAAGGGCCTTTTTTAGCGCGTCCGCTAGCGTCAACTTTTCGTCTTCTTCACATAGACGGTCGAATAGTTTTTTATTCTTGTCGTTTGCCATACCCGTCACAAATTTATCACGTACATAGTTGTCCAATGCTTCAAACTTGGATTTTAGCGCTAATGACTTGACTCGCACATACCACGATGTCACCGATTCTTCGTTACCTTTCGTTGCTGAATAAAAATTGAGCCGTTCGCGAAAAATAATCACAGGTGGCATATAATGCATCTCCAAGATTCGGCACAAATCCGCATACGTTTTATTCGCTGGTAACTCGGGATCACACAACGCTCGCACTAATTTGTACGCCTCGGTGCCCATTAACTTCAGTAAGGTTGACCTCTTCGCTTTTTCCTCCGTCACCTTCACATCCACAAAATGGACTTCTAAACGCTCTTGCCATTCGTCCCAACGATGTAATGCTGGTGAGAATTCCGGCATCTGGCTTGTTGGGAAAAATGTGAACTTGCTGACAATGTCAGATTTCGTGTCTTCGTTGCCCATTTTTTTCGCTTTCCTGTGTGCGATTATATATATACACAATTTCCCAATTTGCACCCCGCACGCAATCGTTACAATGTAAATTTTGCTAAATGTTTTTCAATAAAATTGAATTTCTTTCGTTTTCGTATGTGTTTTAAGTTTTTATTCTCGTCGCCATTTGGAGTATCGTGGGCAGGAAGAAAAGAACACGTGCTGCTTCGATGGAGGTTAGGAATAAGAGAGTTTCTTTTATTTCATTCGTCTTACATGCTAACAGCTGATCTTAGGAATTCATGTTTTACTTGTAGTGGTGGGATAGCCATATCAATTTATCGATACACTACAGTAAATATGTACATGAAAAACAAAAGTGAAAAGTGAACGAAAATTAAACTCATGGTAAGACTGAACGTTTTTTTAGTATTTGAATTGAACATGAAAATTTGAACATTGTACTTAATAAAAACTTTTTAAAGGGACGTAAATCAAACCTGCGACACTATATAACTACTCTCTCGATGCGACAATCTTGAAGAAATTTGGCAAAATTTTAAATTCTTTTCGATTGACACAGCACCAGTTGAGAGGACTTTCAGTTATATTTCTTTATTTTTATTGTGGTGCAATAATAACTTTTTGAGAGTTTCATCGGGGCTGAAAATGTCGGATGTATCCTCCTGATTTTCATCTTCACAATCTAGCATCATGGCACAACCGTTGTATAAACACCTTTTTTACCAAAGAATTCATTCTCATTCTTTTGGTTGTTTCGGAATCTGGAGAACCTGTCACGTCATCAGCGTTTTTCGATTTTAGTTTTTGTAATTCATTATTAATTCTTTCTTCTGTGACTGGTTAGATATAAATCCGTCTGTGCACTTGCACAATATTCCAGGAACCGAAGATAACAGTTTTTTTATACCCGAGCGCACTTGTGCACAAGGGTATTATAACTTTGTTCACATAACGGTTGTTTGTAACAGGCAAAACGAATCGAGATAGATATAGACAAATGTATACATAAATGATCNATTAATTCTTTCTTCTGTGACTGGTTAGATATAAATCCGTCTGTGCACTTGCACAATATTCCAGGAACCGAAGATAACAGTTTTTTTATACCCGAGCGCACTTGTGCACAAGGGTATTATAACTTTGTTCACATAACGGTTGTTTGTAACAGGCAAAACGAATCGAGATAGATATAGACAAATGTATACATAAATGATCAGAATGAAAAAAGAAATCGATTAAGCGGTGACTGTCTGTCCGTCCGTCCGTCCGTCTGTCCGTCTGTGCACACGATAACTCGAGTAAAAATTGAGATATCTTAACGAAACTTGGTACGTGCACTTCTTTCGGGCGTAGGAGGGATGGTATTGAAAATGGGGAAAATAGGACAATAACCACGCCTACCTCCCATATAACGGTAATTTTCAGAAATACGAAAACTGCGATATTTTAGTAACTACTGAAGATAATTCACTCAAAATTTATATTTACAATGAGTTTTAGACGAAAAATAAGAATATTAAAAAATTTTGGCAAATGGGCGTAGCCACGCCTACTTATGGTTACATGTGTATATCTTGGTAACCGCTGCACCAATTTCTTCCAAACTTGGCACAGTTGTTGGCCCTGGTACAGCATACCAAATGGCCGAAAATTTTCAAAATCTTACAATAACCACGCCCACATCCCATATAACGGTAATTTCGAGAAATACGAAATCTTCGATAAATCAGTAAATACTAAAGCTTATTTATTCAAATTTGATGCTTGCCACAATTCTTTACCAAGAAATAAGTTTATAATAAAATTTTGAAAAAAGCGAGAACCTGCCGGCAGACTTTGGTATCAAAACCAATCTATATTGCTTCCATATACTTGGAAAAAAACTAAACAAGCCGTGTTAAGGGATATGCTTTTTTTTAAGATAGTGTTTTTGATCGGTAGTTAACTACCCACATCCTCTAGCTCCACCACTCTTAGCCACCGCTAAGTATGCTGGTCTGCGCAGTGTAAGAGCGTAAATCCTCTCATTTGTGGAAATCAAGATGCTTACCAAATTTTAAAGAACTTCGGCCATACACATAGCAGAAGCATTTCAACAAAGTATGACATAAATAAAAGCTCCCATTTCAATCACGCCTCAAGCGCATTAACTGTATTTAAATACAATGCACACATTTTAAGTAGGTGTACGCTGCCCATACATGAATTTGCCACTGCAATTTACGACATAACTAGAGTTATAAAATATAGTTAAATAACTTAATAAGGTAACAAACAGAGTGCCAGAGTATCATCACCTGTTGAACTGGCGATCGACAGTTGCCAACACGCGCTGACCGACTTGACGTTCATTCTTGCCAACAAACACACAGCCCAACCGCCTATGGTTTATCGCTCGCCACGGCAAAGCGGCATTGCAAGCTACAATTACGTATTTTCCACCTTTCCAGCTGCCTTGTGCGAATATGTACTTATCGATCGGCTGCGACTGACAAATAAGCGCCTCAACACGCCACTAGCTGACGCACGCACACCAACAATGCAAACTGACAGGAGGCAGTTATGAAAGCAATTAAGGATATCGAATATCGCTCAAAAAATATTATTGAAACGCAACACTGAAATGCAGGGGAACATACATACATACATACATACATATGTACATAGAAAGCCTCTGGCACCCGTAGTCCACTTGTTTGTTGTGGTGAGAATAAATGTTGACGTACAGCTGCTATTCAACAGCACGCGCTTGAAGAGCCAATAAATCATTGTGGCGATAGCCTGACTGGCGAATACAAATTTGCTCAGAATCCACCCAAAAACAAAAAAAAAACAAACAAAAACGGAACCAAGCTAATGCGTATAAAAATGCCAGCACGATTGGCTCGTCGCAAACTTATCTGCAGCCTAATTAGTAGTGGTGGCGAGCGCACACACCTGCCTAATACTCGCTCGGCTACGAAAGGACAACGTCAGGACTCCAGACAGCAAGCTTAAAGTGGAGCAAAGGCGTATCTAGACTGTTGAATTTGTTAAAATTGTTGGGCGTCTGCTTATTAATTATTCGCATTCGTAACTGCTCATTGTCAACTAGCAAACAAAGCGATAAACATACCTAAATACTCGTATGAACGAACAAAAGCCGGAATAATGATAGTAACAAGGCTGATTAAAGTAAACAAGCTCAATTGTCGTTTAAATGACAAGTTTTGACAACTTGTAAACTTGGACTAACTATCATCGAGGGATCATGCGACGTTGAAAGAAAGCGCCTGCAGCCCAGGCGCGCAAACCTGCCAACAGCCGCACAAAAAAAATATAACAAAGAGCACAGAGGGCCATCCCCATCGCAGTCTCTGCGCAAATGTTTGACTTAAATTAATAATCCGCGTAATTTGGTGATTTTTAGCTGCGCAAAGCAAAGTGGACGACTGCGGCGGCGGTTCACTGAAGTACTTTTAACTAAGTAACTACCGCGTGCGTTTTTTTGTTTCTGCGCTTAATATGTCATTTAGATTGTTTGCCGTCGATAAACACGTCAGCCGTCAGCTGGATTGTTTTGGCTGTTGGTTTGACGTGGTTTTGACGTTGTTAGTCGGTTCGTTAGCTTTGCTTGGGTCAGTTTCACCGATTACTTTTACCTGTGTTTACCTTGTTTTCAAGTTTTTTTTTTTTTGTAATTTTTTTTTCTTCTTGTGCTCATGAATTGGCCTAAATTACAAGTATTATTTTTGAGAATTGTGTGTTGAATGCTTAAATTGTTTTACCCTCTGTTGGTTAATGTTCGGGCGTTTCGGTGTCAATGCGAAACGGAAATGTAATTTCTAATCAATTAGGTCTTATCGTTTGAGTTTACAGTGTTAGTAAATAGAAAATAATTGACCGATATATGTACATATGTATGTATGTATGTACAATATGTAGTTAGTGTAGGTTGGGGTGGCTTCTTTCTATTAAACAGCAAATGATATCTTCTTAAGAGAAAGGTTATACTTAGTCATAAATTAGTTGGAAGCAAGTACGTATGTATGTATGTATGTATGTGTAACAGCCTTGGGAATGTGCACATATTTTGACAAGAAATTATGATTTCAATCTCGAAATGCCGCAATAACTACGAATTATTATTATTATTATTGGACATAAAAACAAAAGCAGTTGATAATAAATCTGTGGGTAATATGTGATTGCGATTGGGCTGATAAGGCTACTTGTTACAACCTGCTAAAGGAATGCAAACAGCTGTTGTCATGTTAAAAGAATTAAAGTTTTTGTGTTTATTTAGAAATGCAGAACTGGAGCTGGAAACGGTTAGACCTGTTTAGCAATTCTAAAATCAATGACTGGCGGGAATAATGCGGAGTGTTTCTAAATATTAATATCGGTGCTCACACGAAGTTACTTAGCTAAAATGAACTACATATTCCGTTTTTTACTGAAAATTTTATGAAAAAAATTGGGGGAAGATCCTTCTTCTATTTTTATGTATGTAAAGCATCGTTCACTCAAAATCGGTACGCATGAAATGGGTTATATCTTTTTAATAGGTTTTCAGAAAATAATATTTAATATGTTAGAATAAAGAGAAAACATTCCGTTATAGATACATGTTAGCGAGAGTTTCATATTTTGCTTGGATAAATAAATAAGAGACAATTTCTTTGATAATGATAAAAATTTTCTGAACACCCGTTCTAGAGACTTGTGTAGTCAACTTGCTCTACTAAACTATCTTTAGTTTATGTTTTTCCACGGCTCGCACATCTCTACTAATTTTGTTTTAAATAAATACCATGTATTTTCCGATTTGACTTAAATAGGTCATATTCGTAAATTGATGACTTCCAGAACTTTATTCACATCATTGGCTTCAAACCGATTTAAAGTTACCTGTGAATAATTAGTTTTCATAAAAACCCACCAACACTTTACAAAAGGTCCAAAGTAAATGATACAATGAAATAACACTTTGTGCAAGCGCTCCTTCCAGCATATTTCTGGGGTCATATGACCCATTGTGGAGTCTGATCGAGTTTTAATGAGACTGCCTCGATTCTCTTGTCATTTCATAGCCTTTTGACAACTGTGTCAACTTCTATAGATTTAGTTGTAAGAGGATATCACCCTGTTTCTTTTTAGCTTAAAACTATTAACGTGGGAGTTGACCGAAGTCCAGTTTTAAACGTGTTTTATTAGTCATTATTATAAAATACCACATTTAGTGTGAACATTGGGGTAATGTAAACGGGTGTGGTTTTTGTTATAAAATGTACTTAATCTAACACAATTTTATATATTAAAACTCGATAAGGTTTAAATCTTTTCATAGCTTGCATTCGCTGAACTGTGGATAACCGTTTTCCAATTCTCTCGCACGATCTTCTTCTGATAAGCCATTTTTTTCCTAATTCAGGTAAAGAGCCTTATCCTTAAGCTGGTGCGAAATGATGTCTTTTAATAATTAGCTCACCCCATCAGTTTAAGCACAAGGAATCTATTCCTTGATTTTTGGAGGATAATTATAAGTTTTTGGTATATTTAATTTTAATTTGATTTTTGATCTCGAAAACGTCGGATTTTCAACGAATTTGTTCAACATTATTTTTTGAGCAGCAACTTCCAACGCGAATGAAACTGTCAAATAAAAAGCCAGTACTATGAAATTTAAACCTCATAATGGTAGATCTATTGTCTAACGATCTGCATTGCAACTTTTTAATACATTCCAACAATTGCTGCACATAAATTGCTGGAACGCGTACCGATTTTGAGTGAACGATGCTTTAGGTAGCTGAAACAAAACAATAACACTAATACATATAAAAACGGACGGAAAATCAGAACCATTCGAAACGAAAAAATACAGTATTCCCCGCTTAATTGCCCCCCGGTTAATTGATTTCCCCGCTTATTTGAATTAAGTTATCGGCAAAAAGTCCACGTAAATTTTCCCGCATAATTAAATCCGGATAATTGGTTTACCCGTATAAGTGGTTAAAAACATGTGGCAAAAAAACAGATATACCTGCGGTTTTTCCCGGTTAATTGTTCCTTTCGTTTATTTTTTTTTTATAAAAATTATCTCTAAAAATGGAAGGACAAGTATACATACTTACCTATGAACAAAAATATATATAAATTGTTTTTATTCCTTATATTTTTTCGTTTTAAGTTTAAATTATATAAATTCAAATGCACACATGCATTTTCTTTTATCGATTAGGTTGTCCAATTTTCTGTTTGAACGAACTGCTCTTTTAAATGAGTACCGGTTAATTGATTCCCCGGTTAATTGAACCGAAAAGTGTGCCATTTTTGAAGCGCAGCTAAGCGGGGAATACTGTAACACTGAAGATGGTACAACGCCGAAACTGATTTCTCTCCAAAGCAAAATTGACAAGGATGGCGGGTGTTCGTTGAAAAATTCATCGTGGATCGAAAAACTTCCGCCTGTTATTCACAAAGTGCACTTGTTCCTTCCCTTGTCCACCTTTGCTTTCATTGTCCACCAATAAGTGTAGGGCTGGCGGAGCTTTTCACGGCAGCGTAATCATTCCAGCGCATTCGTTGTAATTTTATGCGTTGGACTATGTCCATGTCAATGAAAAGCTCGCTCGATTCGTCATTGTCTGTTCTCAGAAGGAATTTGGTTTTTCCTCTTCTATCGCTACACCAACCTCTTTTACCTCCTTTAAAGTGAAAAAAAACACTTCGACAGTTTGAGATGTTAAGGCCACTGATGTCCTAGTTCTCTGCAAACGTCAACAGCACCGTGCTTTTGCTATATATGATACCGCTGGAACTCAGACAGGCGTGTTACACTCTCCATAATGTATGAGTTTTGCAGGAATCGCAAATTATGGCCTCTTCCTTTCATTCTATTCTTTGCCCTGTATTCAGTGGTAAGAATACTCGCGGTAATTGGCACAAGAGCAGTATCTCCCATCTAGTGGATTATGCAAAGTACACTCAAATTTCAATATTCTTATTTGTAAATGCGCCCAGCAGCTCTTTGCTTGGACTCTGACGGTTTACCATCGCCTCTGGAGATGGGTTATTATTCATCAACCTCGGCAACGGTGCTGGTTCATTGTTATGAGAAGTATTTTCTCTATATCTATGGAATATAAACGCCCTCAATCTTGAAATTATACACCGCCTTATTTCATCTTTCAGGCTGCATTCGTGCCTGGCAGCATCTCAAGCGCTTCGCACTTACGAATTTCTTTTTCTTCCTCTTTAAAAAAGGGTGTTCAAACTCCAATATAGAGGTTTTTTAACCTCACCTTATTTCATCGTATCATGATTAAGTCCACACATAAAACCGTATTCTATTAAAATAAGCACCCCTCAATTTAAATATTTTGTTTTAAAATGTCTACCTTCGATCCTTGATAAATTAGGTTAGTTTGGTATGGTTAGAAAGAAAACTTCCCCACACTTAGGCCTATATAATAATAGTAATAATCATAATAGATTGGCGTTTACACATATGTTAGTGTTTGGCCGAGCTTCTCCTCCGATTTGTGGCGTACGCCTTGATGTTGTCACACAAAGCGGAGGGACCTACAGTTTTACGCCGACTACGAACGCCGATTGTATTTTTATGAGAAGCAGTTTTTCATGGCAGAAATACACTCGGGAAGTTTGCCATTGCCTGCCGAGGGACGACCGCTGTTAAGAAAAAACCTTTTTTCTGTATTTTTTACACAATTTCAATCACAGGTTTTCAACGTTTTTGTGTAAAATAAAATAGATCCTGTCAGCAAAGCACCTTCTTATTCAGGCACTGGCACTCCAGTATCAACTGATTAAAACAGATTATATGAAATTTTATCTTTTGTATATATAAGTCTTTTTACCTCTTAGGCGGTACTTAGTTAACTCTTATATTCGTTAATCCAACTAGCACTAATACGTACGTAAACAATTTTCTTATTTACCATAAATCATTTTCGCTTTTTCTTTCTTTTCATGCACCTCCTCACATTGTCACCAACATTAACCATTTCGCAAACAAATTGCTGAATATTGATGGCATCGCTACAATGAATTGCAACCCTGTGGTTGCAATCATCAACACCAATAAATCGTCGCATCAACGCCTGCAATCATCGCACATTATTACACTACAAAAACAACGACAACTACAACAACAACAACAAAACAAATGATCATTTCAACTCCTATGCACCGCTGGAAACACCTGAACGTTTACCGATCGCTGATCGTTTGGACCGCACCAACACCATTTCCAACAAAAACAATGACACCACACTGACAACGCCTGCTTTGGAATGACAAATGAACGGCAAACTTGCAAATGCAACGGACGGACAAATGTTGCTGCACGCCGTCGAAATGATGGATTATCCCCGTTGTTTTTTTTTGTATTTG
Source organism: Rhagoletis zephyria (assembly GCF_001687245.7). NCBI lineage: Eukaryota > Metazoa > Arthropoda > Insecta > Diptera > Tephritidae > Rhagoletis > Rhagoletis zephyria. The sequence continues at coordinate 309,934 of NW_016157240.1, forward strand.
TTGCCTGTTTGTTTGTTGTGCGCATTCAATTTCGCTTTAAAACTTCTTCAATGACGCTGTCGCTCATCTAAAATCCAATGGAAAACAGGGCGTAAGTGGAACATTTTTTTTCTTTATTTTTCATAACGTTGAAAGTGCCAATGTACCACATACATATGTATGTATGTATATAAGTAGTGTTATATGTGTTCGCTTTATCTAATTAAAGTCTCATTAGCTTCTGTGGTTACTACTCTATAATTAAATTTTAGCTACAATG
>NW_016157240.1:310292-342538 GCF_001687245.7 Rhagoletis zephyria
GCTTATTTTTAGACCAAAAGACATATTTTTGAGCCCGGCAAACTGTATAATTAAAAAAATAGTTAAAATAACGAACGGTCTAATGTACAAATGTTTATAATATATAAAAAAAAAGGCCGCTGTGGTGTAGTGGTTGGTAGTGGTACAATGGCCCCGTTCGCCACAAATCGGAGTAGAAGCTCGTCCAAACACTAACATATGTGTAAGCGCCAATCTATTAGTATTATAATCTGTGGCCGGCTAGTAGTTGGGATATGTAATAATTTACATCATCGTATTTTCCATTCTTGAACTCTTGGTATTAGTTTTGCTGTCCACATTCCTCTTTTTTCTGCATGCCAACGTTCTTGCCAAAGGGCCTGTATTTGCTCTTCTAGTTTTTGCACACTGGCGAGGCCTTGTCTTGTTTCAATCTCCACTTTATTATTCGTTTTTTAGCCGCTAGATCTATGGGTAGGATTCCACTTGTGACTAGAATCGCTGCTTCACATACAGTGCGGTAAGCTGACGCCACTCCAAGAGCAGCTGTACGCTGCACTGAAGATAGTATTCTCATCCTTTCTTCTACTGCCGTGCGTCCAGATTTTACTGCTATAGAGAAGGATTGTCGAAGCTATGTCCATTAGGTTTTCTTTTGCTCTGTTTTGGTCCTTCAATGTTTGCCATCAGTTTACATACTGAGGGAAATAATGCATACTAAAAATGAATACTTTATATTTGATTATCGTTTAAAAATGTTCGAATTTAATGAGGCCTATTCTTGTTTTCGTACGAATCGAAAATTTGAAATTTTTGTATAGAGAATGATAGGAAAATTTCGTGATTTTCGATTCGTATGAAAACAAGAATATGCCCCAATATTTTCATACAAAATTTATTACGCACGTATTTAGCTGTTCACATCTGAGTATATATATGAGTGTACATACGCAGCCCAAGCATGCAGAGCGCCGCTCTGAGAGCGGTAACAACCAGTGTTGCCGCGAATAATTTTTAGCGGTAGCCAAATTCCGTTAAAAAAAGGCTAAAAAAGAGCTAAAAAAAGTCGTTGTGGCTGAAAATGGTAGCTAAATTTTTTTTTACTTCCATATACATACATAAGAATACGCGCAAACATTTTCAATAAGTAATGGTATAGAAAATCACTGAACTCTAGAAAAAAGCGCATATTTTATCCAACCAAAAACCTTTTTGTATAAAAGGGGAGATATACGACACCAACTTGCTGGCTCCATCAAGTGATTGTACCGTCAGGCTCGAATTATATAACTTACCAGCCTGCTGGTACAACACTTATTCCTTTACAAATGAGGTCGAGGAAAGATCAAAATAATTAGAGCCGAAATTTCATAATTTTTCTACCATTTTGTTAAACATTTTTTTTTTTAATTCAAAACAACAATATCGTGAACTTATTCTTCCACAAACACGGGTTTGGCCCATATAGTGCAAGAAATTTCCGCCACAATACTTTACTTAGAAATCATCATAAAGCTTTCAAATAGTTATTGAAGTCGCGCCAGCAGCTTGTACAATCACACCACAAGAACATGTACGGTCAATTGACTTGATGGGCCATTTAACAAATTAAGCATATTAAGGGCCGTAAACTTATCTATTTTAAACTATAGTTAAATGGTTAATAGATAAGTTAACAGCCCTACAAATGTATGTATGTATAAAATCGTTAGGAACATACAATACATATATCGCTGGCTTAGTTCGCAAACGTGCTAAGTCCATTTTCTTTTAATTTTCAGGGGGGACAAAAAACCGTCTAACTTTTTTTGTTGTCAATATTTTTATAATCTGTAAATGCAGTTTTATTCCTTAGCTCGTCTTGTTTTAGTACCAATAATCGGCCAATTTCAAAATAAAGCTGTTGCAGACTTATAGGCTCTTTTAGGACTTACCACATTTTCTCTTTAAGATTTTAGTTTTTTAATGTGGACTTAGCACATTTTCTATCAACCTTTTTTCCATTATTTTTTATTGTTAAAAGATTTAATCGTTTATTTTAAATACATTTTATTGTTTTAAAATGAATTATAACCTAATACAGTTTTATTTCATTGCTATTAACAAAAATAACCATTTTAAGTCGTAAATTTATGTAGCATTTATAAAAGAAAATAATTAAAAGCAAGTAAAGAGGTATAAGTTTGGGCGAAACCGAACTTTATATACCCGGCGCAGGTATCAAATACTGTCGTAAGTGTTGGGATTGCGCCTGCTCATACCGATATTTCCGATGGGAAAAAGAAAAAAAACAACACGTTTTGTGCAAAAGAATATTTTTTAATGAAAAAGTAGATTGCGAAGAAGGAAACAAAAGGAAGAATAAATGTACAAAGCAAGAAAGAAATGTCAAAAGATCAATGTAATAATAATAATATGTGTGTTGCCAGATCGACATATCGTATTGAAGAATATTGATTATATCAACAGTAATCAGGGGCGTTTTTTCCCGATTTCAAACGTTTTCGATAATATCCTGAGTTAAACTCAATGAAATAATTGAACCACGTTTAGTAGAAATCGCTAAAGTGGCTACCGAAATACGCCTTGTAGTCATAAAGTGGGCGGTGTCACGCAGTCTTATTTATTGTTAAGAGATTGTTGTAAGTATTAACTTGGAGTAAATTAGCGTCTTCAGTTATTGAAATATCAGAGTTTCCGTGTTTCTAAAATTGACCGTTAGATATACGGGAAGCGAATGTAATTTTGGTCCGATTTGAATAATTTTCAACGAATTGCTTTTCCGTACCAAGTTTATTAAGTGCACCGAGTTTGGTAGAAATTGATAAATCGGTTACCGAGTTACACATTTGTGGTCATAAGTGGGCGGCGCCATGCCCATTATCCAAAAATGTATCATAATCTAATTTTCTGCTGAGTGGTTATCGCGATCATCGATTTTAAGTGAATTAGATTTTCAACAGATTTCTTAGCTAGACCCTAAATAAGGCTCGTACCGAGTTTGGTGAATGGGCTACTGAGATGCAGCATTTCATAATAGGTGGGCGGGGTCACGCCCATTTTCCAAAAATTGCACAATAATATTTTTTACAAAAATTCTACTTCACGTACTAATTTTGAACAATTTGCATCCAATATTTACTGAAATATCGTAGTTTTTGCAACTTTACAAAATACCTTTATATCGGAAATAGGCGTGGTTACATTCCGATTCGCCCACTTTTAATACCAACTTACCTTGGATAAAGGGCAACCTACATACCAAATTTCGTTGAGATACCTCGAGTTATCGTGTACACGGACAGACGTGTATATATTATTTTTTGATTTTTTTGGACTTAGCACATTTGCGTACCAATGCATAACAACAAGTAAAAACGACATTACGGTAATTTTATTTTTTGGTAATGATGTATTTTCAGTTATGCTATCTTACTCCATCAAAATCTCAATTTACATAAAAAGTGGACTTAGCACGTTTGAGAACTAAGTCAACGATATGTATATATGTATGTCAGTCTTTCTTAGTTTAAAAATTCATCACTTACGTAAATGAAAAAAATAGATCAAATTAAGCGTACTATACAACTTTTTCAAGCCAAGTATGAAGGGCTAAAAAAAGGGCTAGGGGAAATTTAAAATTTATGTGTCCAAAAAAAGTATGTGGTAGCTAAATCTAGCCACCAAATGGCTAAAACGGCAACACTGGTGACAGCACACACATTCATACATAGTACATGTTTATCCATCCCTGCAGAAAACAAGTAAGAAAGTCTAAGTTCGGGCGGAGCCGAACATTAAATACCCGGCGCAAGTAGTTATTAAATATATGTTTTCCACCTTTCCGAAAGCTACCGCTACATGATAAGCCGGGGTGCGAAATATTGCAGTTTCAAGCATTTCTGAAATTTACCGTTATATAAAAAGCGGCCGTAATTTTAGTCCGATTTCAATAATTTTCAACGTTTTGCTTTTAAGTGGCAAGCACAATAACCACACCGAGTTTGGTACAAATTGGTGGAACGGTTACCGATATACATATATGTGATCACAAGTGGGCGGTGCTACGCCCATTTTCCAAAATTTTGTCATAAACGTATTTCTTGGTAAAGAATTGTTGCAATCATCAATTTTGAATAAATTAGCTTCAATATTTACTGATTTATCGAAGATTTTGTATTTCTCGAAATTACCGTTATATGGGATGTGGGCGTGGTTATTGTCCGATTTTANGTCTATATCTATCTCGATTCGTTTTGCCTGTTACAAACAACCGTTATGTGAACAAAGTTATAATACCCTTGTGCACAAGTGCGCTCGGGTATAAAAAATTATCAATTGATAAAAAATAACCCACTTGTAGTTACCATTTTTGCGGGATTTCAATAAAATATATAACTTGTAGTTGGCTACAAAATGCTAACTTGAAACAAGTGGACATGTAATGCAGGGGTAATGAAGGAGATTGTTTTCTTTAAACGCGTTTCTTTTTAAATATCCTGCACTTCGCCAATACGTTTTCGAATTGAGGACAAATAAGAGGAAGATCGAAGTTCCATATTATCATTTTGAAGTCTGACGGAGTGGAATTGGTCCCATAGCAGAATATGAAAAAATAAAAAATAAAAAAAAATTTTTTTTTTTATATTGATATTTTATGTCCAAAAGTAGTTAATTACAAGTTAGTTACATCAAATGCAGAGGTAACCACCCTTGACTAAATCTAATGCAGAGGTAACAACCCTTGACTATTTCGCGGCCATCGCCATAAAAATATAGTTAGCTTTCATCAAAAAAAATATACAGATAATTGACTTTTAGCTCCTTCCTAATCAACTTAAAGTCAGCTTATAGTTAGATTTATTTCCTGCAGGGATACAAATCGCGTCGTGTGGTGTTGATGGATATTCAACATTTGAAAGCAAACTTATATGTCTGGGTGTAGCGAGTGCGCAAAGATGCATGCCACAATTTGTTGATATTCAGAGATGGTCAGGGTTCGAATTCCACTGCAGGCAACATGCAAGTTAAATATTTTTTTTTTAAGTTTATGTCTTGATTATTCACTTCACGGATGCGTTTTTAGAACGAACGCGGTCATTTTAATATGCGCGGTATTGAATTGAATATTTACCAATATACGGTACTTTCGTTGACGTTTAGAGTAAGATCAATTACGTTTCTATATGATATTAATACTTTTTTCCCTCAGTGTAGCAATACATTACAAACGTCATAAATACAAATACACATCATGCATAAAATTAACAAAGAAATTGTCCGTTACACAAAAGCTTGGAAAATTTAGAAAAATACATTATTTTTACCTTCCTTTTATTAGCTCGGGATGTAACTATGTAATGTGATGCGTCAAAAAGTTGCAGCGATTTATATTCTCAAGTTACATACCTGATGACAGTACGAATGGCAATTATAATAGGGAGGTTTTAGTTTTTAAACTATAATTTTATTATACCGGTATATTTACAGTTATTAGCAAATAAATCATTTTGATAAGACATTTCGTTTCTTAAATTTTGAAAGTTTTCCAAGCTATCATATTTCATTTCGGGTTTTGTTTGACTACATGCCCGGCAAAATCTCTTTGAAGTAAAACATTGTACATACCCTCAAACAGAATTAACTGCCAAATTATCACCACCATTTGAACCCAAAACAAATTTAATTTGTTTAATGTATTTTTCAGAGCGAATTTCAACACCACTTTCCAAATATACTTTTGTTTTCTTCAACAACAGGGCTCTTACACGATATGTATTTGCATATGTAAATGCTACTGTTTTGCATATTATCGTACTTTTTTTTTAATTTGAACACAAAGGTGCCTTTATACTTTGTTGTTTTAAATAAATATGGCTGTAGTTTTTATTAATAAAACTACGTTTTATTACTAGTTGATATAACAAACTCAATATTCTTAAGAAATGGACAGAACTAAGTATATTTTAGCTCACAGGTAGTCTCTTAAGTCACCTACGCCTCTAAGACGCATGTTTGGGTTTTATGTAACTTTCAAGTAATTTGGGCTCTTAGGATTAATAGCTTACTCGTCATCAAATGATCAACTTTCAAATGATTTGCAAGAGCTTTGGGTGTAACAATTGTCTTGCGACATTTAAAGCAAACAACATTTTTTTGTTTTATTTAGAAATGACAATAAAGTTGTTGATTTCGAAGATTTTACATCTAAAGGGGTGCGTATGCCAATAAAATGTTGTGTAATATAAGCCTTTGTCCTTGGCACGCTAAAAGATATTTTAGTGAAAACAGTTGAAAAATTTGGAAGCATATGTCCAGGCTTTCTATAAATGAGTTAAACTTAAGTAGATTACCACCAAAATATACATAAAATGAGGACAGATCCGATTCATAGATACCTAGTACAATAATAAAGGGTAGAATTGTCAACCTAGATGAGTAGTACTTATTAAGAATACTGTTGAGTTTTCTCCAGTAGTCGTTTAATGTTATCAAATGAAGAGAAAACATACTATTGAGTCTGCTATTGTTGCTTTTTGTAACTTTTTCCTGATTCCTCCTAGAATCAGGCTCATGAGGGTAAAACAGCGCAGAGACTGGTAGCTAAATAATCTTGAGCGTCTAAAAATAAAAATAACCTCTGAACAAAGTTTTAAATTTGAAATTACGTGACGTAACAAAGTCAGCAAAGAAATCTGATCAAAAGTTTTAAATTTTGATTGATATTTTTCAAGGTACATTGAACAGGTAGTATCAGTAGAGCAGCTGATTTGATTTATTTTCAAATTATTTGGTCTCGAAAATGTCAAATATTTTTAATTTTTTCTCACAAAAATTCTGAATTGTTAAAATCCATTTGCATGTGAAACCTTTTTCCATACAAAACAAGCGATTGAATAGCAGCTTTTGGAACGTTCGCCCAACTCAGCAGCACGACCGCTGATTACTGGGCCTTGCAAAGGATGGATCAATGCTTCGAGAAGCAAACAAATTTACTAGGAAAGAAAGTTGCAACAATTTTTATTTTTTCCAATTTCAATTTTTTATTTTTTATAATTTTTTGTATTTCACATGGCACGCTTTGATTTAGAAGAAAAAATTCAGAACAGTTTTTGACACTTTCGATACCAGAAGCAACAACAAAATACACGCAAATGTTGTTTTTGCTCTACTGATACTACCTGTTTAATGTGCCTTGGATATTTTTGAAATTTTTGAATTTATACATTTTTTATATTTTTATTGATCTTTGTACCACGATTATTAGGAAAAATGGAAAAGCAGCAAAGTCTAAGCAATAGACGTTATAATTAGCTGCTATTTCGGAGATCACATCATCAGATTTCTTTTTCTACATAGACTTCAGCAGGGATCGAACCCGCATCATCGATGTGCAAAGTCAGAAGCGCTAACCACTGAGCTATGGACACCCCGTAAACTCTTGTTGCTAATTCATTTCCTTATTCAACCTACTATGTACTATCAAGAAGAAATTTCCGTTGGGATTCTCAATATAACCTTCCACCGTATACTTATAAATTTTCCTACACTTTCCAGCCGCAGGCAAATGCTTGGTACAATCTTTATATTTAAATTACTAACAGGCTCAGTTTCAAGTCCGCTTCTTCTTGGCGAAGTAAGCCTTAATGTTCCCTTCCGGGTATCAAGGCACTTTTGTCCCCTATTTCTGAAAGCTTGTAAAACTAATTTTGAATTGCACGACCCACTCCGTTGCTTATGCCAGGATTTTAACTCTCATTCAGGCACGTTTGATATATCAGATCCGCTTTTCAGCATTAAGAAATCGATACTGTCCTCTCTCAATAAATGAATCATTAAAATAAAGACATAAAATCGGCTGGTGAATTTTGTTCTGTAGCTGAACAGTTTTAGATCTCGACACTTAACAAACTCCTGCCTATCGTGACTCGGCGCAAAAATTTAAAATACTGGTTCCGTACGTCACGCTGACTGCGCCCCTCGTGCGGATGGGCGGCAATGGAGGGTAAAAACCGTTGGGATTATTATTAAAAGTGCAGCTGATTTGTCGCTATTTAACAACATTACAATAAATTGTTAATATTAAAATAAAATATTAATAAGCCACAATAAAATTGACAAATACATACATAGTTTAGGATGAGCCTGCCTAAAACTATACAATAAAGCAAATTAATGTATAGAATTAATAATTAAACTCCTGCGCAATTCCATGTAAACTGCCTAACCAGACATCCGATCGCCGCGCAAATAATTTCCCTCCTTTACTCTCATCGTTCGTGTCAAGTGTGAGTAAGCATAAACCAGTTTCTGCAAGCGTACGTAAACTACCGATCAAGACGCGTAGAGTATTTACTTTGCCTTCCGCAACTACTGCGAGTAATCGAATGCAACTCGGGCCAATATTACGATCGTCTAACACGCAACTATTCAGTTGATCAGAAGTACGCAACAACGCGTTCAGAAGGTGCAATCGCACCAGTTGCTGAGCTGTTGCGCTTTCTGAACGTGCGCAATGAAAATTCGTTTCTCTTGAAATCAGCCCAGCCAGAAAATATCCCGAAACTTATCCGAAAACGGAAACAATTTCGTATAAAAACCTGATGTTTCATCCGTTTTCCGATTCCGTTTTCGGACGTTTTTCAGATCCGAAAATGGAAACAATTTCGTATAAAAACCTGATGTTTCATCCGTTTTTCGATTCCGTTTTCGGACGTTTTTCAGATCAATTCTCCCACTAAAGTGTTCATCCGAAACGTATGTGCAGAAAACTATCGAAAATGGTTGTAAAACGGATACTTTTTCGTCTGTTTTCCTGAAATTTGTCTGATTCAATTTTTCGTTGAAAACGATTTTATTATGAACTTCACAGAAACTTTTTCATAGTTATAGGAAACCAAACAAAAAACAAATTTAAGATTCAGCAATTATTTCGATTAATAAATAATTTTAATGTGTCGCTTCTGACGGAATTCTAACCTGGAACCTCCTGAAAGCTAACAAATAATAGCTCACTTCTCTGCACACTCAGCTACTGGCGAATACGTATACATGTTTTCAAATGCTCAGTTTGAACAAATATTTTAAAATTATTGTTTTGAAATAATTTTCGGATACGAAAAATGAAAAAAATATATGGAAACCATTTTCTGAACGCTTCCGGATACGAAAAATGTACGAAAACTGCACTGCCGACAAAAAGTACGTTTCTCTGCTGGCTGGGAAGTTATATGGCTGCGTATGTATGTATGTACATATGTACATATTTAGAAATTTTTTTATTTGTAAAGGCTCTCAAGAAAAACCAAAAATTCATATANATAAATAAATAAAAACCACGCTGTTACCAACTGCATACCATATTTTTTTAGGAACATTTTGATTAAAAGGTTTGAAGTTTTGATGAAATTTCGATGAGTTTTAATAACTTTTACACAAAGTTTGAAATTTGAACTTGCATTGTTTTTGTTAGGTAATATATATATATATATATATAATTTTATATAATTATAAAATTATCAGCATTGAAGAGACAAAAGAAAATAGCCTAAACTTGTTAAAATCTCGTGCTCCTATTTATTTCTGCACCACGGTATCACTTGCCACAAAATTAAATGAAATACANTTTAGAAACGAGAAATAATACTTTCATAAAAATATAAGTACATACATAGGTTTAAAAAGCTGCTTGAATACAAAAGTTGTATGAAAATGTCACATTAAACAACTGTCTAAATCTACGTTAATTTTTATAAATAAGGCCGTAAACATTTCCTTACATCGTCAGTTTCGATATTCTATTTTTACTCTTTCAATTTCACTGACCAGCGCCGCAAACGATANGAAGAGACAAAAGAAAATAGCCTAAACTTGTTAAAATCTCGTGCTCCTATTTATTTCTGCACCACGGTATCACTTGCCACAAAATTAAATGAAATACAGTTTCACACTCATGTTTATTAATATTTTGTAAATATTTTTTTAGAAGTGTAGCTCATTTTATAACATAAATAATATAAAGGAAAATATCTATAAAACGGTATTTTTTATGAAACAGTTCAATAAAAAGTGATATGTTATTCGTTTTTTATATGACAGAAAACATATTAAAAAACTATTTTACGATTTTAGTTAGAATCCGAAGTGTATGAGTTTCTCTACGCAAAGCACTCACATTTGCGTATGCTTTATATAAATAAATATAAAGTACACACATGTGCCTGTGCTTGGACACACACAAATTAATAAAATAAGTTGCTTAATTTTTAAGAGATTTGGTAAATTTTTTTAACAATTTTGGTAAGCTTTATTTTTTGGCCGCGGCAACACAGGTTGCGTTCCAGATAACTTCGTGTGAAAACCTGTAAAACTGTCAAATAACAAAATTATTCTCTTGAAATAGAGGAGCGAGAGCGAAACAATAAAAGTCACCTGGAACGCGAAAAACCACTTTTCCTGTAACTACTTCCATTTTTTTTAATGTAAAATGCCATGGAGACGATCAAATATCTTTACCAACCGTCTCGCGTTATGCTTGACAAAAAGNAATAATAAAAACCACCAGTCACCGACTAACTCTCGCGCCGTGCAGTTGTGTCTAGCTAGCGTACCACAGTTGAGCGTGTTTGTGTTTCAGTGAGCAATTTAAACGTGTTTAGCGTTTCCCAATCTCAATATATAAATCATAAATTTATCCCCCCGTAAGTGTTAACCAAATNGCAATCACACATATGCAATGCTTGGTATATTTATTTGATTGTGTCCCTTGGCCCTTGGTTCTGTTTTTGTTTACAAATGCAACCCGGCCTATAGTTTGACACTTTCATGAACTTGCAGGAAGAAAAACTTCAGACTAAAACCTACAACTTCTGACTGAGAGAGAGAGCAAGTTACTCTTACAAAAGTGGTTTAACTTACAGGCTAACCTAATATTCACGCACGCCGCCAATTTATTGTCAAAAATTTCTCATGCACATGCAACTTGTATGAGATCAACCGAAATTGAACGGCGTGCGTATGAAGCTAACTCAATTTCCAATTTTTGTTCTGCGTGACATTTTGATTTGACGTTTCGCTCAATGAAATCAAATGCAAACGCATGCAAGTCAATTTCGGGTGACGCAAAAAAACAAATTCGACGGCATGCGTACCAAAACGCAAGCCGCGAATATTAGGTTAGCCTGTAACAGGGTTTTTGGCACCTGGCACGCTTTCCTGCAAATCGTGAATATCGTGAATATCGCGAGCACCTGGAACGTAACTATTATAAACTGTGGTTGCTTTTTCCAATTTTTTCATGTGAGCCAACTAAATACAATCAAGGGCACATTGCATCCACAATATTTTTTCATTAAAATCGGCCTCAAGCTCAATAAAATTGTTGATTATGCATAAATATACATATGTACATGTGAATGTAGTATACATAGTATATCGAGGGCTTATATTCAATACCCTTTAACTGTATGTTTCACAAAAAGTGCAATGTGATGTTAGAACCCATCTGGTACTTACCTGTCGTCACTGATGTTAATTCTGACTTTGCAATTGGATAGTAATCTTCTGTTAGGCGTTATACAAGGTCAGCATTAATATCACCGATGGTAGTTAAATCTTAGGTGGATTTTTATATCACAATCGAAAGGTGTTTATGTATTTTATTTGTCGAAAAACACTCTTTCGTAGAAATGGTATAGAGTTCTTGAAAATCAATATTTTTCTATCGGAAACCTCTCGTTCTCTGCAGGAGACTTCCAGTAATAATATCCAATGGTTTATTTAACCATTTTTTAATACTAAAGATTATTTATTGGTCCCCCGATTGTATTTTCTGGGGTTTTTGGCGAACCTATAAATAATATTTACCCAGGTATACATGGCGTCTATGTAACATTCTATGCTGCTCATATTTCATACAAAAAATCCTTGCGCATTTTTATTTCACCACTGATTCCTTTCTTATTTGTTCATCGATTTTCTTCCTTGAAAGCTTAATTTTTTAATGAAACTATCAGTCTAATGAAAGTGATGTGTATAAGGGTTATGAAGAATTTTGTTAGCTTTCATTTGCCGTACTTCATATTAAAATTGTTAGATTTGTTCGTAAGATATACGTGATTAACTCGAATCACTTTTTTCAGCTGAACAATGGCAAATTGCAAGTATGTATCTCGAAAACTTATTAATAAAAGAAATATATTGATTTTCGGACTCAACGAGCGATTCTGCGTAGGAAATGGATAGTGTCATACGGTGAACAAAAAATAAAAATAAAAAAATTTGTGATCCAGGGCTATTATTTTGCTTAACTAAAGTGCATATTATACATAAATATATAGTATGTATATTATACACAGTATATCGACCCCTTTGTGCAAAATTATCGTATGTTACAAAAACCAAATTTTACAAGAAAGTATTTTTTGTATTTTTCTCTGCTTTGGCTAGCACCAGCAATACCAAAGTTTAGATTTGCTGAGATAATTGAGAAATATAACTAAACGCAAGATTTTTTTTGTAGAAAGGTCTCTACATTATAATTTCTTAGCCCATATGATAATTTCGCCTACAAGAAAAAAAAATCATAGTCATATATGTACGATAAAATTTACAGTAAATTTTTGGGTGATACGTTATGGGTTGTAAAACAAAGTTGCATCAAAAAGTGAATTTCGTAAAAAATGTAACATACGATAATTTTGCGCAAAGGGGTCGATATGTACATATCGTCATCTGAAAAGCAAAAAGCCGTAACAACATCGTAAATGAAATGGAAAAAGTCGAGCCTAATATTTTAATTTTTTTCATAAAATGGTGCGGGGAGTTGTAATTCGATGAAATCGATCATATAAATCAAAAAGTGAATTTTGAATTTTTTATTAGATATGACTTTTCGCATTTTATCGATAATCATTTGTTACGTCTTTTTGCATTTCAGGTAACGATATATGTATGTAAACGTACACAGATATGTATATTTACATAATTATTATTTTTTTGTTTTACCAAAGATGTGCCACTTCCACCTGCCCACAAACTTACAATGGACGAAGTGTTCGATGCAAAGACGGGGAAGCCGAACTATGAAACAATGCGGGCACACTTCTTGCTCGAAGGGCGCATGGAGGAGGGTCCAGCGCTGCGCATCATAAATGAAGGAGCTACCTTATTGCGAGCGGAAAAAAATATGATTGATGTGGAGGCACCGGTGACAGTGTGCGGCGACATTCACGGTCAGTTTTTTGATCTAGTCAAATTATTCGAAGTTGGCGGGCCACCAGCTTCCACGCGGTATCTTTTTTTGGGTGACTATGTGGACAGAGGATATTTCAGCATTGAGGTATGTATGTACGCAAGTGCACATGTGCATACAAACACATACAGTTTTATACCATGCAAGTACACTGAGGTTGTTTATGTTAAAAAATACTGTTTTTAAACATTTTAACGATCATCTGAATACGCCGTCTCTCAATTTGACCTCCATATCTTCAGTGTGTGCTTTACTTGTGGGCGTTAAAGATTTGCTACCCGACGACACTGTCTTTGTTGCGCGGCAATCATGAATGCCGCCATCTAACAGAATATTTCACTTTTAAACAGGAATGTATGAGCATTATTTATGCCCTTAATGTATTTTGTTGTTATTCACTAATCTTTTTTGTTATTGTTTGAAGGCAAAATAAAATATTCTGAAGATGTTTATGATGCCTGTATGGAAGCATTTGACTGTTTGCCATTGGCGGCGCTGCTAAACCAACAGTTCCTCTGCATTCACGGTGGACTATCCCCTGAGATTTTCACTTTAGATGATATAAAAAAGGTAATTCGACCAAGCGTTTTATTATATTTTTAAAATTTTTTCCGAATTATTTCAGCTTTCATATTCGTAAAATTGTGTTGGTATTTATTTATTGGCAAATAATTATGAAAATCCACATAAGCGGTATATGGCGTAAATTATACTTATACACGCATATGTACATACAAATGTATGTATGATTTGTCTGGCCAATTTTCATCTTGAGGCGAAAAATATATGTATATGTATACTATACCATGATATTCTTTATTTTTTGAACTTCCACGATTTAAAGATTCGGATATGAAAGACATCAAAAGAGGCACAACTCAAAAATAAGATCCGGAAATACATCGTCACCTAAGGGTGAAAAGGTGTCAAGTCCATTTTTTGCAATTGTTCAGTAAAGACGAAAAATCGATGAAGTTTCGTATAACCTGCCATCTGCATCAAAACCTAAATTTGTTCACCTTTAGGTGGCGATATGTAACTGCTTGTGGATCGTAAAGAATCAACGCAATTGATTCAGAAGCAGGTACGATTGGAGTTTTCGAGTTAGAAAATATAATATTTTCATTAATTTGAGAAAAATCCTACGAATTTATTTATGCAAAAAAAAATCGACCGAAATTTGTTTTGAGTTGTGTGTCTATTGAAGACGGTGCCCGATATGTTAAAGCTACTTTTCTGATAGATTTTAATATATGGTACACACGATTACATACGAAAAAGCAGCATACATATGGCTCATTCCATGGTGACGACTGTGACATTTCAACTCACCTTTTAAAGCTTAATTCTTAAACTGTAATATAAAATTGTTTAAAACGAGCATTTTCTAATAGGTTTCCGAGGTATACATAATGTCTAGAAAAAAAAATTTCAAAAACAATTTAATCCAAATGAGTCATATGAATTTTAGTCACTGTGACGGGTGTGACAAACCTAATTACGCAAACCTAATTATGTACGGAGTGAAATGGTTTATAGTCGTTGCGCTGGGTATGCAGTTACAGTTGCATGGCTATACTCAATCCCGACTCTTGCGTCCTCGTTTGCGCACTCTGCGCAACGTGAGCAACCCATGTGCGAGATGCGGTAACCAATCCGAGTGGAGCCTTGGGTCCCGGCAGAAAGAGAGGGAGCTTCGGTGGGGCCACTCCGACTTATTCGGTTTAAGGGCTCACTGAAGTCTGCAGCGTCTGTTCACCAGTAGGTGCGGCTGCAAGTGGGTGTCTNATATAGCTGCCATGTGAAGGAACGCAAATTCGGAGTTGGATCTGTGGTGGGAGAGAGACTCCGTCGCCGTGTACTGTCGTTCACCCCGGTGGACAAACGTCTAGCCACAATCCGCATCAAAGCGACTTCTTCAACATCTCGCTTATCGGCGCCCATGCCCCGATGGAAGAGAAGGATGAGGTATCCAAGGATCTCTTCTATGAGCGCTTGGAGCGCACGTATGAGCGCTGCCCCCGTCATTATATCAAAATCGTGCTTGGTGACTTCAATTCCAGGGTGGGCAAGAAAGGGATCTTTGGAACCACCGTCGGAAAATTCAGCCTCCACGACGAAACGTCCGACAACGGATTGAGGCTGATCGACTTCGCCAGTGCCCGAGACATGGTAGTATGCAGTACTAGGTTCAAGCATAAAAAGATCCATCAAGCTACGTGGCTGTCTCCGGATCGAAAAACGAGAAACCAAATCGATCAAGTTGTGATAGACGGAAGGCACGCTTCCAGTGTTTAAGACGTACGCACACTCCGAGGCCCAAAAATCGACTCGGACCACTATATTGTTGCAGCCAAGATACGCACCCGCCGCAAAAAGTGTGCGCCCAAATATGCAAGGAAAGCTTAACGTCGAAAAGCTGCAATCACAACAAACAGCCAGCGCTTTCGCTACTCGACTCTTACACCTGCTCTCAGAGAGCACTCTTCAACAAACCGACATATGCCAGCAGTGGAACCACATTTCCCGCTCATTGAGTACCGCCGCCGAAGAAGTAGTCGGATTTCAGCGAGCCCGAAAGAACAACTGGTACGATGAGGAGTGTCAGGAAGCTGCAGAGAAAAAATATGCCGCCTACAGGGCCACTCTGAGATCGGGCGCAACGCGCGCTATTTGGGACCGCTATAGGGATCTGAAGTGGGAAGCGAGACGTATTTGCCGCAATAAGAAGAGAGAGGCCGAAATAGGTGAGTGAGAAGAACTTGAAATGCTAGCAGACAGGAAGAATGCCCGAAAATTTTACCAGAGAGTTAGGCGACTTACGGAAGGTTTAAAGACCGGGGCGTACTTTTGTAAGAATAACAATGGCGACCTAGTAACTGATGTCCAGAGCGTACTTAAATTATGGAGGGAACACTTTTCCGTCCTACTAAATGGTAGCATGATGACGGAGTCGACGTTCCACCGCCTGACTATGACGAGGTACGTAAAGCAATAACGCGGCTGATAAACAACAAAGCCGCTGGAGCTGACAACCTGCCAGCTGAGTACGGCGGCGAGGAGTTGATAAGGTGCATGCATCAACTCTTGTGCAGAATATGATCAGATGAACGCATGCCTGACGACTGGAATTTAAGTGTGCTCTGCCCAATCCACAAGAAAGGTGACCCCGCCATTCGCGCCAACTACCGCGGGATCAGCCTCCTAAGCATAGGTTACAAGGTCTTATCGAGCGTATTGTGTGAAAGATTGAAGCCCAATGTCAGTGAACTGATTAGGCCTTATCAGTGTGGCTTTAGACCTGGCAAATCCACCATAGACCAGGTATTCACAATACGCCAAATCTTGGAAAAGACCCGCGAGAAAAGGATCGACACCACCACCTATTTGTCGACTTTAAAGCCGCTTTTGACAGCACTAAAAGGAGTTGCCTATACACCGCTCTGTCTGAATTTTTCATCCCCTCAAAACTCATAAGACCTCCCCGAGCCGTTCGCCACAAAACGGGGTTTCAGACAGGGCGACTCCCTTTCATGCGACTTCTTTAATCTGATTTTGGAGAAGATAATAAGAGCTGCAGAACTGAACCGCTCAGGAACAATTTACTAGAAGAGCGTGCAATTGCTGGCGTATGCCGATGACATCGACATCATCGGTAACAAAAACCGCGAAGTCTGTTCTGCCTTTTCCAAGTTGGATAGGGAAGCAAAGCGAATGGGTCTGGTGGTAAACGAGGACAAGACGAAGTATCTCCTGTCATCAAGCAAACAGTCAGCACATTCGCGTCTTGGCACCCACGTCACTGTTGACAGTTACAATTTCGAGAAAATAGAGAAGTTCGTTTACTTGGGAACCAGCATTAACACCGATAATAATGTCAGCATTGAAATCCAACGCAGAATCGCTCTTGCCAACAAGTGCTACTTTGGACTGGGTTGGCAATTCAGGAGTAAAGTCCTCTCTCGACGTACGAAAACCACGCTCTATAAGTCACTTATCATGCCTGTGCTGGTATATGGCGCAGAAGCATGGACAATGACAACATCCGATGGGGCGGCTCTTGGAGTGTTTGAGAGAAAGATTTTGCGGAAGATTTACGGGCCTTTACGCGTTGGCGACGGCGAGTACCGCAGACGATGGAACGATGAGCTGTATGAGCTTTACAACGATATGGACATAGTGTAGCGAATTAAAATACAGCGGCTCCGCTGGCTTGGTCATGTCGTTTGAATGGACACCGACGCTCCAGCTCTGAAAGTATTCAACTCGGAGCCCGCTGGTGGTAGCAGAGGAAGAGGGAGGCCCCCACTGCAATGGAAAGATGAGGTGGAGAACGACTTGGCTTCACTTGGCGTCTGTTGGCACAGAGGAGAAACGACTGGCGTGCTTTGCTGAACTCGGCCAAAATCGCTTAGGCGGTTACAGCGGCAAAAAAGGAGAAGAAGTAGAAGTAGAATAAGAATTACGTACTACTTAGTTGTATCACAGTTTTTCTGCTAATTATGTCTTCTTCATATGGTTTTAAATAGTTCGTTGTTTATTTCAAATTCAAATTTGACCTGTGACAAGTTGAGCATGAATACACAAATACACATTATAGACAACTAAACTAACTTTATTTCTAAAAAAATCGGATTTTACAAATACATAAAATATTCTGCCACCTAAAGACGGGATAATCCTTGATCGCACTCTTCATCTCCACTGTCTGGCTGAGTCATTGTAAAGTACGTTATTTTTAAATAGTAGGTACTACACTTTTCATGAGGCTGTTACCTGTCAAAACGTATGAGATACTGTTTCTTACACTGACAATTGAAGTAATGATTTCTTTGCATCCCTGACAGCATAGCTTAGTTTTCCCATCGCTCGAGCAACATTTCTTTATGATTAGCATTATCATCGGTTATCACAAACAGATATATGATACATTTCATATTAGCAGATAAGTAAGGGTAGCAGTTACTGGCCGAATTTATTAAAATTTGTCAAACTTTGAATTGTGACGGGCGTGACCAACATACTAACATACATACTTTCTAAAAAGCATTTTTTTCTAAAAGCATATAAATACTTAAAAGCAATTCGCACATATTCGCCTGTGTCATAGCGTTACTTTCGTCAGCTTTTTTACACTGTTCAAGATATGTTTTCCTTAAAAAAATAACTATTTTGTGATGGGCAGGACATTAAAATATTCACAAACAGATATATGATACATTTCATATTAGCAGATAAGTAAGGGTAGTAGTTACTGGCCGAATTTATTAAAATTTGTCAAACTTTGAATTGTGACGGGCGTGAGCAACATACTAACATACATACTTTCTAAAAAGCATTTTTTTCTAAAAGCATATAAATACTTAAAAGCAATTCGCACATATTTGCCTGTGTCATAGCGTTACTTTCGTCAGCTTTTTTACACTGTTCAACAATGCTGACGAATTGTTCTCTCCGTTGACCGTTTAAACAATGCCGTTTAAACAATGCAAAACGAAAATCTGTCTTGTCATTTTTGAAGAAAATTACCCTCCCATATGAGTTTGTAAACAAGTAATTTTTAGCAAAAAAAAAACCGACTTCAACTCCCACACAAAAAAAATATATATATATATATATCTCATGATCCACTGATCGGATCTCAACCAGATTAGTATGGGACCACCTCTGAGACATTACCTTTCCGATGAAAAAAGAATTATCGAAATCGGTTGAAATCGGTCCAAAGTTATGCGGTAACATACATAAAAAAAAAAAAACAAAAAAAAAAAAAAAATATTACGACGAACTGATAACCTCCTCCTTTTTTGGAAGTCGGTTAATAAATCTGGTGTCGGATTTTATAAAATTCAAAAAATGGCGGATCCAAGATGTAGGACGATTTTTTTTTAAATTCAACATTTCTGCGCGAAACTTGAGATTCGGGACTTCTGATCTCAAGCCTGATGTCACATTTTCAAAATTCTTAATCGCGGATCCATATTGGATTTATTTATAACGCAATAGTTAAAATCAAACGTACGTACATGGCGTATGAGTAACATTCTCACCTCATCTGAGTAAGTAGATCCAATATGGACCTGTGCGATTAAAAATTTTGAGTTTAGCAACTCCGAAAAGCCGCGAATCTCAAGTTTCGAGCAAAATATTTGAATTTTAAAAAATTTTTCTCCATCTTGGATCAGCCATTTTGAAATTTTAAAATTTGACACCAGACACCAGGGGTATCAAGGGTCGAGCAAAAATGTTGAACTAAAACAAATCGTCCTCCATATTGGATCCGCTTTTGAATATTTAAAATCCGACACCAGATTTGTATTCAGTAACCCTAAAAATGCTTGAAAAGTATTCCTTCATTTAATTTGTTAGGTGTTGTAAATTTTGTCAATGATATTATTTGTCGGTTCGTGAGTTTGATTAAATGCTTCACTTCTACTGACGCCAACATTGAATTTCCATAAACGCTACACTGCCTTTAAAAGTGCAAGAGTGAACAAAAATTTTCAGCCCTAGAACGTTTTTTTTTTGTATTGCGCCAATTTTTGGATATAGCATGGAACGTCCCATATATAATTCTTCTGTATGTGTGTTTGTGAGTGAAGCCCTCTTAAATGGCTTGGCCGTGCTTGAGTGGGCCCCTGGATAGTTTTGGTTGACAATTTGACCCGCCAGGTGTCGTTTGAGTCGAGTTATTACTAAAAATCTTATTTCTGATGCGATTTAGATTATATTCCAAATATTTATTGGTAACGGTAAGGGCAATACTATTTCAAACAGCCCCCGTGTGTTTCGATTGGCCCACTGGATGTGATTTGCCAATATAACTATGCGTTTAAACTTTATTCCGAGAGGATTGAGTTTACCACCAGAACCATTGCGCTGCTTAATAAGACAATAAAGCTATTTCGTCTGAAATAAGCCTACATAATTGGATTTCAGTAGAGAAACGATACTTACCCATTTGCCACCAACTATGTATACAAATTCACCATCGAACCGGAAGAGGAAAAATTCATCAAATTTAATTTGTTTTACGATTAACCGTGCTATCCGTTTTGTATTAGCCGGGCAGGCCCAGTTCAGGCATCCAAAAAAATTAAACTGCTACCCTATATCAGCTGTTCAAACTTGTAAAATTTTTAATACAAATTTTCGGTATGGAATAAGCTGGTGAATGAAAAATATGTAACGGTAAGAATGGCCCATATATATGTCTACGAAAGAATACTTTGCGCGTCACTCCTTTAAGTTATAGCTGAAAATTAAAAATCAACGGCATTTTGTTGCCACCTAAAACTGCACTCTGTTGTACTAACTGCATACCAAAATGTTTTCTGAAAGTGCTGAATAAAAAGGTTGGCATTTGATTTTTTTGCAAAGTTTGAAATGTGAATTTGTGTAGTGTTTGTTGTATGATTAGCTAGACTTTTGGTAGTACGCACCTCTAACCACTCGGCTAAAGCGACCGCGCAATAATTTTTATCTCTTGTTTGCACTTAATAAATACGCAGAATGCAGAAAAAATTACACGTAATTTCATTTGTTGCGCCAGCTTGCGGTTCTTTAAATAAGAAGTAGACATAAAATATTTATTCTTCGTTTCAAAAAAACCATCATCTGCATATTAACTAATGTTGATTTCGTTTCTTCCAAAAAATATTGCCCTTCCCGGTGCAAAATGTGTTTGATGTAGAGGGCCCATGTTTGCCTCTTATCCTTGTCTAGCTCACGCATTTCATAATATTGTCGTTTTAAACAACCATATGATTTTCAGAGCAACCATCTCCCCTGACAAGAGTGTGATATTTTAAAAAACCAAAACAAAATTTTCTCTCCCTTTGCCTTTAATTTAGAATCGAACACGAAAAAAAGGGGCAATAAAAAGGTGACATTTTTTGTTAGAAATGAAATCGCTATTAGTATTAAATCAAGATATCTTTCAAAATTGCGCAGGCTCTATAGGATTTCTTTTTTAATTATATAAAGAATCCGAATCTGCTAGGAACGACGTAAAAAAAAAATCGTTCCGTAATCTGCCCTAATGTAGATCCAGTTTTTTGTCTACCTGAACAATTTTTTAAGGTTGTATAAAAATGTATTATGTTTGACATGCAACCGTGTTAATCCACTGTCACTGAAACTTGGAAAGTTTCTGCAGATTTTTTGTTCGCGCAGAAATTTCAAGTATCTCTCTTTGAAATAAAACGTACAGACATATCCTGACAGTGAAACGGGTAAAAATGTAGACACACAAATCAGTCCCATTAAGGGCTCCCCAAATTTCAACTCCAGTATACATGCATACAAGGCGAATTCATTAAATGTGGTATTAAAGTATAAAAAAGCCGAATTTATTCGAACTGGGAGCAAGGATACAAAAACAATATTATGGGTGTTAAGTCAAATCTCAATTCGCCCTATAGTTTACATGATAGTTTGATGGGTGTGCTGCCAAATCAGTAAAAGCAAAAACTAAATTCGCATTAGCTGAATGACAAATAAAAAATATAAAAGAACAAAACTGAAAACTGAAAACATGAACCTCCAAATTTCCCATTCTTCTTCTTCCTGATAACTATCTGCTAGAAAACTGAAGAAGCAAAGGTATTTTTTCACTGATAGCTGATTTTGTGACCAGCGGCAGTGGAAAAAAATAAATTATTCTTACCGAATTTAGTCAGACGAACTTCGTCGGCGCATTTGTTGTGTGCAATCTCATATACTGCAGTGTGTTTTGATTTTGACAGCAAACTTTCTTCCGACTTAGCTCTGCCGTGTACAACTTGCACAATGAAAAAGTCCCTCCATTGAACAACCGGCCCTAAGGGCAGGTTGCTTAAAGCCTGGTTGACACTTATCTCTGGTTAAACATCGTTATCTACACCGTGTTATATGCATGAAGTCGAATACGTCGATATCGATGTTAACCGTGGATTAGTGTCGACCAGGCTTTGAGCACCAGCCTGAGGGCCGTTTTCACCATCTCTGGTTACCACTAATCACCAGTTAAACGTCGTATGAATTGCAACTTTCTGCACTAAAACTGAAAAAGGTGTAGTGGGCGGGAAAGGGAAATGTTATCCGATTTCAGTGAAATTCGGTTTAAATTTACGAATCGTTTTTAATAAAATCGGATAGTATTTCCCATTCCCTCCCACTATCGTGGGGGAGGGTGGGCGTGGCTGGTCGTTATTCCACAATTTTTGGAATCGGATAACATTTACTATATCCGCCCCCTATCGTAGTGGGCGTGATAGTTCGCCAATTCTCAGCATACATACTTTTCTTTCCTTCAGTCTATGGAATATTGACGACGTGGACGTAGGCAGACGCAGCTGAAATTGGTCATGCTATTAGCTTAAAGTGTACAAGGTATTTCTGTACCAAACACCCTCCACCACACAGCGCCACAAACTACTTATACTTTCCAGAAAAACATCAAAAATGCATAATAGTTATCACAGGAATGTACTTAAATCTGTAAGGACTAGGAAAAATTAGTTTCGTTCCTCAACTTTTCTGGGTAAAAACCACAAAGTACGGGAAGGCTTTTCGGGTAAAAACTGTCAAATACACCGTGGACGCAATTTTTTGTTTACATGGCAGTTTTTTATTATTTGGCGATCTGATAAATTATACGCTAATATACAAGCAAATAAACAAAAATACTTACGAAACGTGATATTTCCTCGCTACGATATAATTAATAAGGTGAAAATGCAGATGTACTTTTGTTTTTGCTTATTCAACTTTCAAATCGTTTAAACAGCTGATGGGGGACATTCGGGTGAAATCTTGCAACCATGGTTGCCACAATTGGTAACTTTCTACCAAAATTGGTACCTTTTAAACGATTTGGTAACTTGGCAACTTTTATTTTATTTTGGTAACTTTTGCAACCAAACATCTATTTGCATTACTATAGAGAAATGAATTATGTTTTGCCTGTGCGTAATTATAAAAACCCTTCGAGTTTCAGTGGCAGCACTACTGACACTTCTACAAATTATGTACAGTAAATTATGAAAAAACCGAAAAAATAGCTCGAAATTTCGGTTAAAAGCACCCGCCGCTATTATGCTATTATTCTGTGAGTCGCAGGTTCAAATATCGGCACATTCCGAAAGAAAAATGACACTGAAGATGGCACAACGCCGAAACCGGTTTGTCTCCAAACCAAATTTGCCAAAAGATGAAGAAAAATCGTTCCACATTACATCATACTCCTGCTAGGGAGGGGAAGTGGGGGGCTGAAATTAGATTTTTTTCGAATTTCGAACATTGCCCAACCATTCGATTATTCGATTCGAAATTTGGCTGTGCAAATTCGATTTAATTCGAATTTTTTCGAATTTTTCTAAAATTTTTTTAAGTGAAACTTCTTAATCGAGTTTGGATATGTTTGCGTTAAATATTTAACACCATGTCATAAAATCTGTATCGTTCGTTCGATTTTCAAAAAGGAGGAAGGTGTCAAATGAAAGGGCTTGCCCTGTAGATGTGTAATATGGTTTTAGCTTTGTGCCATATGAATTTATGTAAGAAAATCAAAATCAAATTATTTAATAAGTTAAGTAAATTACTCCAATATGGGTACCAATCGAAATGATTTTGAATAAACTTTATTTTTTAAGTACATTTAAGAGAGGTGCCACCTATTTAAAAAGTCGAATTTAGTTAAAGAATTGTTTTGCTTAAAATACTATGCAACAACTACAATATTTTTGAGGAGCTTGAAGAGAGTGACCACCTGTTTAAAAAGTTAAACTCAAATTACACTGTAGGACAGCCCAAACCCGCCCGGACTTTGTTAACATATTCTGAAAGTATACCCATCCAGTAGTAAAACACTCGGTGGATTTGCGAAAGTTAGCTCGTATTTTTATTTCATGGCCTACTAAAGTTTTCATGTCTCGGACTAAGTAGTTTTCAAAAAAATACTTAAAATAAATGTCTGAGCGAAATTAAAGGTTAAGACATTTATAATAAAATTTCATGGGAAATATTTTCGTAGAACATTTTAACCTATTAGCTCCCACCTAAAAGGGTAATTTTCATCCTTACTTCAATAAATCCCGCAAAAAGCAAATTTGGAAGGTCGTTAGAGGACTGGTGTACTCTAGAAAATTAGTCTCCGGAAAATTTTACTAGGGGTCTTCTCAGGAAAAAGCTTCGTGCTACGAACGTAAAAGCATCTACATAAAAAATCAACAAAAAAGTACTTTTTACATCTTTTTTTAATTTAAGAATAACAGTTCCTTCTTGGCACAGATTTTTTGCCTCGATGCATCAGATCGAAAAACATGTATTTTTTACTTGCATCCCTAAGACAAATGGAGTGCCACACACAGTGATGGCAAATTTAGTCAGAAACAAGAAAGTTGAAGAGTTGATTTTTTTGGAAATAAATATGAAATTCGATTTTTTCTAGAAAAATTCGATTTTATCCGAATTTCAGCAACACAAAGTTCGATTTCAAAAATTCGCCATTTTGGAGCTAAAATTCGATTATAATTCGAACTAACCCTAACTTCTACCGTGTCGGAAAAACCAACAACGAAAACGAGAATACCGGCACATGCAGTAATTAATTGATAGAAAAATATCTTCTAATAAAAAAAATTATTATAATTGTCGATAGCATTTTCAATCTTGATAATTTATCAAGAAAATAGATTTAAACTTCTTTGCTGTGTTTTGTTTTTTGATAAATAATCGAAAATTGACAATTTATAAAAATATTGAATTTATTAAGTGCACAGAATCGGGCTGTAAGTATATGCACATTTGTTATGAAATATAGCAGTTTTATTCAGTATATTTTTTTCTCAGTGAAGAAGTGAAGATTTTGGTATTGAAGATTTGGTAACTTTTGGTAACTTTTTTTAATAGATTTTGGTAGAAAAAAATGTTGGCGAGTGGCAACCATGCTTGCAACTTCTGACAAAGGGAGGACCGATTTAACTTTCCCATTTTCCTTCTACTTTGCCTTGCCAGAGAACCGAGTACGGGAACGCTTTCTGGTAAATTCATGTAAATTCTGGCAACTTATTGCGCGTTAGGGAACGCAACTATTATGTGAACCTGAATTGGAGCCACCCTTGCGTGCTATTGATATTGATGATGAAGACAAATCCAGTTTCAATCCATCATTCAACTACCATTTCTGAGCCGGTAAAATGCGTATTCGAATTCTTACGTAAAAGTTCTATCCATACATATCCTTTAATAATTGCTAGAGTAGTTAGTAGTAGTAGTAGGAAAAAATTCTTAAAACCTGTTAGTAGACATGTTTAGAATCGAGTCAACCACTTAGCTGGATATTTCCGGGCATTTCGATATTAGGACTTTCTGCCACTCTCAGACCACAGTGCGCCGCCCCAACAGCAAATGGATTTTATGAGAATCTTTTTCATGGCAGAAATACACTGAGAGATTCGCCGTTGGCTTTTACTAACTAAGAAGTTGCTCGGAGCAGGGATCGCTCCTAGGTCCTACGGACTACCATTAGGCACCTCTAACCCCTCAGCTAAAACGGCGTTATCTTACATTGATCCTGTAAAAAAAAATGATTCAAAAAATTATTTTGTTACATGTTCGCTATTTGAAACAAATTGCAACCGTTCAAAAGTCACATACGTTCGAGCACCCAGAGACCCAAAAAAGTGCATTGTGCCACGTTGATGAACTCTTACATCGAAGGTGAAAATGTGAAAATACAGGGAATTTCAATATGTGTAAAAACAAGCTTACCATATAACTATACTTTTTTTTTAAGTAAACAAAATCTGAATGTATCTGCACACATATATTTATTGACTCTCTAAATGGCTAACCAATGTAAATATATTAACCTTCTCCAGTTGAACAGATTTAGAGAACCACCAGCTTTTGGACCTATGTGTGATCTGCTTTGGTCTGATCCATTGGAAGACTTTGGAAATGAAAAAAACAGTGACTTCTTTTCGCATAATTCAGTGCGCGGATGCTCCTACTTTTTCAGGTGAGTCCGTGACTTATGATTTTAAAATCTTATAAAAAGCTTGGTCCCAGTTGATTTGGAGTTCAATGTAGTGAGGGGCCACCTAAAATTATGTTGTTCATTGATTCACATAAACAGAAATATACATACATATGTATGTAAAAATCAATTGCACTTATATACTAGATGCTTTCATTATGCACTTGCACTTTCTTTGCAGCTATGGGGCCTGTTGTGAGTTCCTACAAAAGAACAATTTGCTATCAATAGTCCGTGCTCATGAAGCTCAAGATGCAGGGTAACTGATAACTTTACATACATGTATATCCTCTATATTTTTGCCTATTTTTCACTTTAAATATTAGATATAGAATGTATCGCAAAAATCAAGTCACCGGATTTCCCTCGCTAATCACCATTTTCTCGGCGCCCAATTATTTGGACGTTTATAACAACAAGGTACTTGCTCAAATTATGCACATATCATTCTTTTAGCATACTTATTTACATTTTCCTTGTGGGTGCCAAGTATATGTTTCTACACGTACTTTACAGTGCTCCCCTCTTTGATCTTCTTGGCAAATATTGCATTTAATAATTCTAATAATTTGTTTTTATTTTGCCGCTGGTGCAACGCGACGTCTAACGTAAATGTCACTTGATAAAAGGCAGCTGTACTCAAATATGAAAATAACGTTATGAATATCCGCCAATTTAATTGTTCGCCGCATCCATACTGGTTGCCAAATTTCATGGATGTGTTCACATGGTCATTGCCATTTGTGGGTGAGAAGGTAATTTAGTGCATAAAATCACAATTATGAGCGCGCATACTCGTACATAGTATGGGCTTAAGTAGGAGCACGTGAACATACTTACATACATATGATATGTACATACACTATAATGAATAAAAATTCTGAAATTTTATTACACAAAAGAAATATTTTAACAGGTGACGGAGATGCTGGTGAATATTCTTAACATCTGTTCGGATGACGAGTTAGTGTCTGGCCCCGACGATGAATTGGAAGAAGGTATAGAAAACTTAAGATAAAGAAACCGTAAAGAATTCTTAGCAAAATAATATCGTAACATAAAAAATATCTTCCTACAATATATTGTCGATGCCTTCGCAAACTGCCCATCGGCCATTTGCAAAACCGCCTGAATCGCTATTGTCGCAAAAATGGGATTTTGTAACCCTGAACTTCAGGTATCGAGATTTATGCATAAAAATTGTAAAATCGTTAATAAAAAAAATAATTTTGTAAAATAATAGCTAGATAAAATACCACCTATCAAGTCAATGCTTTCAAAGAAAAACAGTTTTTTTCACTAACCTGTAAAATTTGTGTGCCGTGAGATAGGTTTTGCAAAGGCACCAACGATATCGTCGCTACCATGCCAAACTATCGAATGCGCAAAAATGCTTTTTCATTTACGAAACCTTGCGCATGTCCTTAAAATGCTGCTTTATCGATCACATGTTATAGGCTGGGTGTCGATAACTGGAGATTAGAATTAACCAGACATGGTGCAAACGGCCCTTAGAAGCAGAAGATACTGGATTTAACAAAGTGTCGAATCCCACACTTTTTCCTAATGACAGCCACATTTTTTACAACGGTTTCTTTGCTCTCCTGAAAAGTACCGATTTTCACATTCGATAATTTGACATGGTAGCGACGATATACATACATATATAGTAGGAAAACGGTTTGCAAACACACTTTTTTCGAATATAGAGGAAACATTTCTTGTAACGGAACAAAACAAAATGCTGTCATAGCCGAGTGATTTGTTTGATTGCCCTTCGTTTCATGGGAATTCTGAAATTTCTGATTTCTGAGACAGGATAAAACAATTCAAGTCGATAAAGCATACCGGCTGTCAATTATTAGCAGGCAATCGAGTAACGGCCTTAAATGCACTGAAATTCACTTATTCTTGCACAAGAACGCCGTTTTTTAACTTTTTCTTTATTAATTCTTTTTATAAAACATATGTATATTTTTGCAATTTAACACAATTAAACCACGTTTCCTATCGAAAAGTTAAATACTAATAAAATTCACTGTTTTGACACTTTCTTTTGTCTCCCTTCGGGCTTTGTTAACTTTTATATGGCCAAAAACTTTATACAAATGTACTTTTTTTTATTAAAAAAATGTTTCCGAAGAATTGTAGTACTGGCCTCCTGCCCTTGATTTGAAATCGTTCTTTTCTTGTTTTATAAATGTCCCCAAAGGCTTCTCAAAAATCCAAGAAAGGTCAAACAAGTAAAAACTCGAATTTGATTGGGATGGGCCTTGACTTTCATCCTCTGAAAGACACATGGCTTTCATTAGATCACTTTGGTTTTGGAATACCTCCGTTTGACGAAACGCGATCTGAACTCATTTGGCTATGGCAGACTCGGTTTGCGTTAATTATTCGGCCCACAATATTTCAATATATTTTATTTATATATTGTTTTATATAGGAATCTAACAAAATAATTTGGGTAGAAGCTAGGCATTTACAAATGAGGGGTGCCTAACCAAAATTAATATTTCCACGATACAGATAACAAATTAAAATGCACAATCTCAAAATATATCTAATAAGGGTACTCATCGATTCTCGCAAGTTTCATATTTGGACAATTTTATATTCTGTGCAATTTCAGACATTTAATTGTTTGACAATGCTTAATTTAAAAAGTTGAACAATTGAAACTCGAATTTAAGAAAATATTTAAGTCTTACGAAAAAGCGTTGAGCACAATTCAAAATGAAAGTAAACAAAATAGTTGGTTGAGGGTTGCACATCACCCTGCGCAAATTTGCGCGACAAAATTTCCGCACAAACTTGCCCTTTTTGTGCAAATAGCTTTTCATACAAATTTTGACATTTCATTTCCGAGGGTTTTAAATTGCACAGTTTACCCAGTTTGCGAGAGTTTTGCGCGTTTAAATGAGTACCCTTAATGTGTTTTGGAAGTGTTTATAAGGAAATATCGTCTTTGGATTAGACACTCCGCAATTAATACACTCACACACTACAATATTTAAATATAAATTTCTTTAGTTCTTTTGTTATTTTTATAATTTTTTAACAATGCTTACATATATGTATGTATGTGCGTATCTAAATGGTTACTCTATGTACGTCTGTATCTCGGTGTGCATGCATATTTATTTTGTTTTTTTATATGTCAAAATGAAACCAAAGAGCTCCGCAAGAAAATCGTTCTTTTACCAGTGAACACGAATAATACACCAGCACCAGCCCCCAAAACAGGTAAGCCAAGCGCTTGTGCCTCTTGGAGTGCATTGGCTTGAGAGCTGTGCTTTATATTTGACTACATATAAATACATACATACGTATTTAGGTGATTCGCAAGTCGTCTGAAGCGTCGTAATGCTTATTAGTCGTAAAATTTTGGAACGTAAAGTAACGATTAAAATATTTTAAGACGTTTTTAACCTAAACTATTTTAGCCGTTATTTTACGTAGAAAAAGTTTACGACTTTAAGACATTACGACGTTTAAGATGACTTATGATTCCCCTAATTATGGATGTAAATATGTAGGTTCCGCTGCTTCAACTGCATTTCTATTCTATTTGTTGCTTCTTCCATCTTTAAGTAGAGTTTAGTGATACATATTTTGCTGTTCTTAACAAGCTATGCTTTTTATGTAAATACATATATATGTATATATACATATGTACATATACAGATATGTATGAATAGTAATTATATTCAAAAACCTGGAAGGAAATTAATCTTTGTTTAGTTTAGGATCCAGCCATGTGCATATGGTCAATTTTTCCGAAAACTAAACCAGTCCCATTCTTTTTGTGCATATTGGAGACTAGAGTTACCCGGTCACGCCTTGCTGTGGCTTAGTCTAATAAAATGGAAACATGAAAATCAAATAACTTATGTCAATTTTCAATCTCGAACGTAAAGCACAAAATACAATAGCGCAGTGGCAGTGACAGTTTTTTAAAATCAGCTGTTACTGCTAATATTGGCAGGCACTGCCGCAGCAAACACAATACGGCGCAGACTCATTGCCAACACATTTGGTCTTCTTAGTAAAAGATTCCGTGGTATAAAGTTAAGATATTTTTATAGTATTCTTAAATATTTATATTAATTAAAAAAAGCACTTATATTTGCAGAAATTCATTTTCCACAAAACGCCAACAAAGTAAAATGAAAAACAACTCTGCCACAATGTAAGAGCTTCTGGTGTTTTCAATCGCTACCAAATTTTTTGTTTTTTTTTTTTCACAGTTCTTGCACAAAGTGTGTGAACAAGTACAGTTATTCAGGCAGGTCTGAAATTTCCTTCCGAATGCAATTACTCAAGTTCACTTTGAATCCAAATTCTGGTGTTTTTTGCATTTCTCGTTTTTCATGCCAAATGCAAGTGAATTAATTTTTTTCGTTTTCAACATCACTTTCAGGTTATAAATAAAACAGTAAAAATCTCGGGATGACGGGATTGAATGCCTGCCTAATTTGTGATTAGTTTTTGAGGAAGAATCCAGGGCAGGTCTGGGTTTTTTACAGGATACGTTCCAGGTTAGCCAAAAAATTGGGTAGGGCCTTACTTCAGTCGTAATGAAATGCACCGCAATTGTTAGGTGAAAAGTCGCCAGTGAAAAGCTTAACAAGTTTTTTTTCGGGTACTTAAAGCTCAGTTAGTCTAGATTTCCTATACTTAACTTACCATGACTTAAATTAACCTAATATATTTTGGCGAAACTCTTATACGTAAAGCTTTGTTAGTGGTCAGTGAAATCATAATTTACCGTAAGAAACGTACATAAATTTAGAGCGAGGGCTTGCCAGATTTTCGTTTTTGTAGTTCTCAAAAATAAATATATGCAAAATTTTTTTTTCGTATGCATGTTTTTGATGTGTATTATGGTCGACGAACTGTCAAAACATTCCCGCGTCTGGCTCAAGTTGTCGTGTTGAGTAATCAATGACAATTTTTTAAAGGTAAGTTAAGTCTAGATCCTAGACTAACTGAGCTCTTAAATAAGTGTAACGTGGACAGAATTTTAATTTTTATTGAAAAAATTATATATGTTATATATAGAAAATGACCCTCCTTTCATTTTAACAATAAATAATACGATATATTAATAAATTATTCGGATGAACAATTCCGAGTCGATTTCGACTTTCGACCAAAATCGAATTTTTACTCTTCAAAGTCGAGTTTTAGTGATCGACTTTCAGCTTGTGGAAGTCGTTTGAAGTCAACTTTTCAGTTTCGCCTCTCGACTTTTTTTAATTTATTTGCAGTGGCGTCTCTTCAATTAAAACTTATCTTCTTACAAGGGCGCAGAGTGCTATTTGGTCGTATTTAAAAAAAAAACGCCAATAAAACTTAAGTGAAATGTGATAAGTGTGATATATAAATGTATTTTAATGACAGTACAATAACATTGTCAAATCATTTAAGAGCAGCGCATAAGATTATTATACGAAAACAGATTCCTCGAATTTGTTAATCGTTTGTCTCCACAATCTTCAGTTAATTGTGATGTAAGATATACGTAGATATTTATTTTAATAATTTCATGTAAGAAAGTTTTTCTCCACTAGTTTATGTAAGTAAGTAGTAAGTAGTGAGGAAGACGAACCCGAGTCCCCAGTCGATGATGATGGAGTAGCTGTCCCACCGCCTGACTATGACGAGGTACGAATACAACAAAGCTGCTGGAGCTGACGGCCTGCCAGCCGAGCTATTCAAGTACGGCGGCGAGGAGCTGATGAGGTGCATGCATCAGCTCGTATGCAGAATATGGTCAGATGAACGCATGCCCGACGACTGGAATTTAAGTGTGCTCTGCCCAATCCACAAGAAAGGCGACCCCGCCATACGCGCCAACTACCGCGGAATTAGCCTTCTAAGCATAGGTTACAAGGTCTTATCGAGCGTATTGTGCGAAAGACTGAAGCCCACCGTCAACGAGCTGATTGGACCTTATCAGTGTGGCTTTAGGCCTGGAAAATCCACCAT
>NW_016157240.1:342830-368060 GCF_001687245.7 Rhagoletis zephyria
GATATAGACATAGTGCAGCGAATTAAAATTCAGCGGCTCCGCTGGCTTGGCCATGTCGTTCGGATGGACAGAAACGCTCCTGCTCTGAAAATATTCAACGCGGGCCGCGATGCTGGGAACAGAGGAAGAGGAAGGCCTCCTCTGCGTTGGAAAGACCAGGTGGAGAAGGACTTGGCTTCACTTGGCATTTTCAATTGGCGTCAGTTAGCACAGAAGAGATATGACTGGCGTGCTGTTTTGGACTCGGCCAAAATCGCTTAGGCGGTTACAGCGCCAAATAAGAAGAAGAAGAGTTTATGTAAGCTTCTACAGACAGTCTTTGCTTCGAATTTGACCAATCCGTAAGTACAAAATTTTAAACACCGATCAAAATATTGCTGGTAGAATTCCAGTTGATATGCGACATTAGTCGTGTGGATAATCCCAATCTATGCTACTTTAAAGGAAGAATATCCCTTATTTATAAAGTGACACTTAAATTTCTACCAATACTCGCCACCTCTGTTCCATTGGAAAGGCAATATCTTCAAAAAGTTGACCGTAATTACCAAATATCGATTTAAGACATTTTTAGAATTTTTAAATTTTTCAAAAATATACATTTTTTAAAACCCTCACAACCAAAATTTTCGTTCTGTATAGCTGGAACAATTTTCAATATTTTTAAAAATCCTATAGTCTGCTTGTTTTTTTACCTAGCATTGAATTTCAATAAATTACATATTATTCTAAAGACCACTAGTAAATCATGATATTTTTGGCGTATTCTGACACTTATATTTATGTTTAAAATATATGAGTTAAACGCAGAGTTTTTATTCAAAAGTCGACTTTCTTTCGTCGATCGGTCGACTTTCAAAGTCGACTGTACAGGGTCGATCGAAAATTTATGACACTTATATTTATATATAAAATATATGAGTTAAACGCACAGTTTTTATTAAAAAGTCGACTTTCCTTCGTCGATCGGTCGACTTTCAAAGCCGACTGTACAGAGTCGATCGAAAGTCGAAAGTCGACTTTCTAGTAAAGTCGAACAACCCTACGTGGGACTGCCACCTAACCTAACCTATATGCAGAGTTGCGAAACATTGTAACCACATACATTGCATATTTTAAATATGCAACATAACATTGAATAATCTTTCGTAATTTTCCATTTTCACGACACCAATCGCAACTAAAACAAAACGAAGCATCAAGTTTGTTTTATATGCGCTGATTACTTATTATGCGTTTCGATAACTTTTCGGATGCGCTTTGGAAAAGTATACATTGTCGACATTTCGTAGTTCGACGTTATGAAACATAATTCTTTGTATGTTTTGGAAGTCAGCCGTTTTTCGCAATCTACATCGATATGTATCGTCCATTTTTTCAAAACAAATTCGTTAATACTTTTTTGTTGGCAGAAAAAAATATTTTTTGGTTATGTTTTCCTAGCGTCATTATTTTACATGTTAATACAAAAAAGTGTGAATTTTTTCACTTTTCGACAGCTAATTGCCCTGAAACCATTATTTTAATGAAAATAATACTCTAAAAGTAGGGCCAAGCATTACGGTTACTGAAAAGTTAACAATAATGAACTTTTAGTCAAAAACTATAGACTCGTGCTACTTTTAAATAAAAAAGAGAAATAAATTTTAAATGTTACAACGCCTCCTAGTTGCTTAGGTTCATTAAATATGAAGACAGCATCATTTCTAATTCAAAGTCACTACACCTCTGATAAGCTTTGGTTGAACTTTAATAAAGGTGTGCTAATGAAAATAAGAAGGCATTTATAGCACAGGCCAACCAAATTTAAACAATGTTATGTTGACTAAAATATTGCAGGCGATTCTTATAAAATTTTCCCGTAGAATCCGAATCTGATCCTAAAGATATTAGAGTGGCTAGTTTTCGAGTAACTTAGGTTTAAAGGTGCCGAAAAACGCGTTTTTGGACATTTTTAAGCCTCTGTAAAACAATAAAATGATGCAATATATCTGTCTGTGTAGGAGGATACGAAAGCCTAAACACTTCCTTTTAACACTCAAAATAAAAAAATACAATATTTACTCAACATAATTTTGTTGGGCAGTGTAATGAGTTCATACATATGTATACAAGAAAATTGTTGTAAAAAAGATGCCAAAGACAGACTGCCAACCGCCAATGGACCTGTAAAAAAAGTGGTTTCGGAATAGCGATGAGTACACGATAAGGAAGTTTGAGGCAGGTTTCGTAAAAGCAAACATCTCAGCTGCGTTTTATCACACCTATGAGAATAAAGTTGGTCCCTTAAACGTTATTTACGCAGTTACAGTAATCTGTCTGGTGGGACATCTCCCGCTCTTGGGGACTTTGCCGCTCAGGAGGCAACTGTATCAAGTAGCCGAACAAATGCATCTAGAGTTGTGCTTCCCAGCACTCTGGTCATCACAGCGCTCCAAAATTGGGACGATATAATTCTAAGCTTTACGGATTCCAATTATTGCATTTATAGATTTGTACATTGTTGAAAAAAATAACATCTTAATCGTGCAGCGGCAGATTCCGTACAGCACGCGTGACCTACCCACGTTTCAAACACAATACAATGTACCGTAATGCTTAACCCTACTCTAATCTTTTATGCTGTATTTTCCATAATTGTGATTGAAAGGGTATTATTTTCATTCTATAAATGGTTTTAGGGAAATATACTGTCGAAAAGTGATAAACAATTGTATCACAAATTTTTTATTAACTTGCAAAATAATGACGCTGGAAAAAATACGTCAACAAAAAATGTTTTTTTTTTCGGCCAGCAAAAATGTAGTTTTTTTTTTGGGACAACAAAAAAGTATGTATTTTTGAGTCTTTCGAAAAAAATTGACGATGTCGATGTGAATCGCGAAAAACGTTTACAGCCTTCTTTCCAAAATGGCATCGATTACTCATTTTATTTTTCGTTTTGCAACTGACGCTGAAGAAAAATAGTACATATCGACGACTGAGTGGAAAATCGATTTATCTCGGCAGCCAGTTAGAAAACTCCCTATCTCAGAAAACTTTTCAAGAACGTCGTATTTCAGAATTTAGTTGAAGAACGCGCTTTCTCAAAATTTGATTGAAAAACGCCCTATTTCAGAATTCGGTTCAGAAACGCTCAACCTCAGCTGCCGAGTCAAAAACTCCCTATCATATATATTTCCAACATACTTTTAGTTGAGACAGGGCGTCCTTCAACCAAATTCTGAGAAGGGGCGTTTTTCAACAAAATTCTTAAATAAGGCGTTCTTCTACCAAATTCCGAAATAGAGCGTTGTTGCAAAGTTTTCGAAGCGGCTGCCAATATAGGTCGATCTTCCACTCAGCCGTCGACGTTCTAGCAAAAAAATATCATCTAGTTCGGCTTCTACGAGGAACGTTAACCCATTATGTGAACGAACATGTTCGATAGGCGCTGTGCAATAAAGCCATAAGAAATAATGCCATATGGCTTTATTTCACTCCACATTGAGAAATAAGGCGGCATTTTTCGTATGGTCTTGTTTCTCAGGATGGCGTTATTGCACATTTTATAAATTTTTGTGTAATGTTTACGTAGTGCACAACTGGTGTACATGTAAAAAGTAACTCGGTAATTCTCTAGCTTAAGGTACAACTTGCAAGAAAAATGTCAGGAGGGGTACCATTGTTAATATTGTTAACCGTGTAAAAGTTATTAGCAAAACAATTTTTTGGAATATTGCTCTTTCTTACGAGCAATTGCACACTCAAAAATGCACCAATATCACCAATATTCTCTTCTGATGCACTAGTAGAATATATTATTTAAAAAACTTTTTCAAAAAGCACATAAATTTTACAACAAAATATGGTTTATTTTGTTATAAAAACACAAGTAAACAATGTTCCCAAACTTAATTAATATTTGATATTGAACCACTTGAACCGAACCGAGCCGCGGTTCAGGGATTCTCGTGGACTAGTTCTTGTACCGGTACAAGCTCCTTCTAAGTGGTCCGAACCACTGAACCGAACTGCACCGATGTTTGGAGTGGTTTGCAGCAGGGTTGTTGCGAATATTCGCATTCGCAACTGCGGAGCTTCCGCATTAATTTTAACATTCGCATTCGCTTTCGCATTCGCAATAATCAATGCGGAGCTTTTGCGAATGCGAATATTGTGCAAGTGCACTGACAAAACGTATATCTGGTGAACAAAATGACGAATTGTAGCCAACATTTTTTCTTGTGGAGATGCTACTTTAAAATTGTCCCCCAATGTCAAAGAGTAAGATCCTTTAAAAGGTATTTCCAGCGGAAATGTTCAACGTCTAGCTATAAAGAGAATCGAATATTTGTACGTTAAAAGATAGCCTTCAATTAGG
Source organism: Rhagoletis zephyria (assembly GCF_001687245.7). Classification (NCBI taxonomy): domain Eukaryota; kingdom Metazoa; phylum Arthropoda; class Insecta; order Diptera; family Tephritidae; genus Rhagoletis; species Rhagoletis zephyria. The sequence goes on from NW_016157240.1 coordinate 347,194, forward strand.
TAAGAATTATGTAACTATCGAATATTATTTGACAAAGGTCAGTTGAAAAAACTGGATGCATCGCTAGTATTTTTCTACTTTTTCTTAAAAAAGTTTAATTATTTTTTTCTCATAAAACTTATTATACTTAAGTTCCGTGTTTCCTCTTAAATATTAGTCTTCCAGCTCGAAAACAAAAACTTCTATTTTAATTTTGTGTAAATTGTCAAAATTATATGTAAATAAGTTGACAGCCAAGTTCACAAATTAAATAAGAATTAATTCAAGGTGAATTTATAAATTATAATAAAACGGCCAAAATCAAAAAACTAATCATTCAAGGTGAATTTTATATCTATTGAGGAGTGGGACTTGGCATGTAATATATCGTTAGTATAGTATGTAAAGGGCTAAATTCACATCCTCGCTGAAATACAAAAAGCCGTAACTAACTAAAAATCCAAAATTCACTTTTTGATTGGTTATGATGCATTTCATCGAATCATAAGTCCCCACATCGTTTTATGCAATAAAAAATTTTAGCTGGTTGTGGCTTTTTTGCATTTCAGCGATAAAGTGAAATACGCCCTACCCATACTATATTAACGATGTGTTGAAAATTTGTGTTGAATTGCCTCAAGGTATCAAAGCACATTGAGCTCATAGAATGGAACAACAAAACGGATTTGATGGTTTGTGTTACCGACAGCGGTGAGTAATTAATTGTGACTGCCTGTAACTAGGAAAAGTCGAGCTCAGCTAATAAATAAAAATTAATTAAAAGCTATTCATTACAGGTGAACTTTTCCAAGAAGTCACCCGAGAACTAAACAGATCTGAGACCTTCATCGTCCGTGATTCCAATAATTCAAATAATTGTAAAAACGGGGTGCCTCTTCAACAAAATAACAAGAAATATAACTATGTAATTTGGTTGGCAGCCACGATTTCAAAATAAATTTTCTCCGAAATTTTCATTCCTAGAAAATAACAATTTATTTGCCATATCCACCTATTTAGAACCTCGCTATAAGCACACATTTTTCAAACCAGTCACAGAAGACAGGATTAAAAATGACTTACAAAAACTAAAATCGAAACACGCTGAAGACGTAACAGGTTTTCCAAATTCTGAAACAAATAAAGAGTTGGTTCTCAAAATTGGAAAACAGCGGTGTTTAAACAACGATCTTGCCATGATGCTAGATTGAGAAGATGAAAGTTTCATATATTCGACAGCCCCGATGCAATCCTCAAAAAGGAATTATTGCACCACAATAAAAAAGAAATATAACTGAAAGTCCTCTCAATCGAAAGTAATTTACAACTTTTCCAAGTTTCAAGTTCTTCAATTTTGTCGCCTCGAGCGAGTAGTTATTTAGTGGCGCAAGTTTGATTTACGACCCTTTAAGAAATAGGCTGGAACCCGAAAAGGCATCAAAATTACTCTTTATTAAATACAAAGTTGCAAATTTTTAATTTAAGTACTAAATAAATAAATAAAAAAAAAGATTATTAAAAATTACTAATTTTTCATTTACCTAAATCACCTAATGTACTCACCTAATTTTTTCTTAAAATACTTGACATCCGCATTCGCATCCGCTGTTAGAAACGGTTGTTTTAAACTGTATCCAATCTGCTTTCCTACGATTTGAGACATATTTAGGGAGTTCACAAAGTGCTGTATACTGTCGGACTGTTGTATGTCATAATCTTTAAACAGCTAAAACTATATTTAAGGAATTCGCAAGCTAACACAAAAGTTTTATTATGAAATTTCCCGCCGCTAGAAGATAGTTGGTGGTGATTTTAAGTCCTCTAAACATTTATTTATGCGACACCTTGTGAACCACTCAATTGTTTCTTTATCGGTACGGATAGGTTATAAACGGCATACATGTGGTCTGAAAAGAAGTTGTCTTTAGAGACTCTCCATTCATTTAAAAGTTTTCGTCCTGTTAATTGCCACATGTAATGTCAAGCTACCATATTCCTCAAAGATTGGGGTGGAGGTTGTGTTTCTGCGTCGGGCGCCATGTGTGTGGGAGCCAACCGAATTGATCTTCCACCGGATCCGCTATTAAGACGTTGTCCGCATCGCTAAACTGTATCAAAACCTGGGTTTACATTTATCGGTGACATAAACCAGTTTATATCCATACATTATTAGTCCACAAACCCGCTGTTTTATGACAGAGGAGAAGTGCGGCTGAGTCAGCCTTACAGTGGTGGATATTAGCCTGTGTAATTCACACCAGATTTATTTAGCAAGTAATAGATGCGGTTTTGAAACCATTCGTCGCCTGCGCATCTGGGAGGGGATCCTGGATTTTTCCTTAGGATTTCCCTGGTGACACTCCAGAATTGCCTCAAAATTCATTTTAGACCTATGCGCTAGAAGAATTTTTTATTGGTAAAAAAACATAAAATATCCCTGGCCCAATGGATCTGTAAAAAGAAAGGTTTTAAGAAATATAACTTTTTAACAAACTTAAATATTTTTAACTGTAAATATCAGATAATCGCTTCATAAATATGACATTTTATAAAAACTGCTTATCTGGAGATAGGTCCGTTTTCACTTTAAAGCCATACTATTTCATTGGGTTCCCAAACAATATTTTAACGATAAACTTTTAATATAATCTTAATAAAATATAATACAGAATTTTTCAAGGGAAACTTGTTATTTTTCAATACAAAGTTCAATCTTCTAATATAACTTAAGTTGTTTTAATAAAATTTCACAGAATTTTTCACGTTTATTTTGGCAAGAAACCCGTAAAAAAACACAAATTAATGTTAAAATGCATGTACATTTTTTGCTCTATTCAGCTGTACGCCAGATATAAAATTTCTACAAAAAAATTGATTTGACTGATTTTGTTGCACGCTTTCTTCCACACAAAGTACACTTTAGTAGTGCAAGTTATAAAAAACTAGCAAAACTATTTACATATATGAAAAACATTTTGGCTGGCACTCACTGTACTCATATATATTTATGTAAATAAATTGAAATTATTCGAACGCGCAGCTTAAAAATATGCCTAGCTGTTTGCTTATCTGCCATTATTTAATTAGTTTGCTAAATTTTCGTTGGTTTGGCTTAGCAATAAAATATATCTTCTATATTTTTTACTTTATTCCACAGTGTCTGGGGTTTCAGCGCTACGTAAAGAAATTATACGTAATAAGATCAGAGCCATTGGCAAAATGTCACGTGTCTTCTCGGTTTTGAGGTAATTCGGTATATTTTGTTATTATATTAAGACACACGTACAACATGTACATACATATGTACCTACATAGATAAATACATACGTATGTATGAATATGTACAAATAAATATACCTAAATACATATTGATAGCTTAGAGTGAAATGTTGCTAAGTTCCATTTTACAAAATTTACAGGGGAAGAGAAAAAACTTCGCGTGGCCATTTTTTTAAGTATTTCGCAAGATTTGAATACAACATTTTGCGTGTTTAAAGAAAAGCAAGGCTCCAAAAGAATCAGATGGTTCGATCTTTATTAAAAGATTCCGTGTTATTTTTGCCTTCTTTGGGACTTAGCAAATTTTCCTTTTACTACATATGAACAGGAAAAAATAAAATAAGTACATTTATCCTTTTCGAAAGGAGGCATTTTTAATTTCTCTAGCCTCCTGTATTAAAATATGAATTTTCATAAAAAGTGGACTTGACAACTTTTCACTCTAAGCTAGCGATATGTACATAAATACGTTTTCTAAATTGCATTGCCTTTTATCGCTTAAATAGGGAAGAATCAGAATCGGTATTGGCATTAAAGGGCCTCACACCGACCGGCTCTTTACCGGTAGGAGCACTATCTGGCGGCAAGGATTCATTACGTAATGGTAAGGATATCACATACTTAAATGTCATCGTAAAATTTGATTTTTTAATAAATTGATGCACACTTTTATTTCTTCTCTTAGCACTTCAAACCCTGGGCGCCACCCAACAAATCACTTCGTTCGCAGAAGCGAAAGGATTGGATGCTGTCAACGAGCGTATGCCTCCACGGCGCCCTTTAATGGTGGGAGAAGGTAGCAGTAACAACAAAAACACAATTTACAAAAATGACAATAGCAACAATGTGACCAACAGCAATGGTAATAGTACCGAGATTAATCTAGGTAAAAAGATTGTCAAACAGGTGACAATTCGTTCCACCACCACGACCACATCAACCACCAGCAAATTTTAATAGACTGCAGCTGTTAAGTTTTTCTAAAAGCTTTTTAAGCGACGTAAACATCAAAATATTAAAAAAAAATATTTTGTCATTAATTTTTCCTACTTCTGATTAACAACGAATTTTGGGTTTTTATTTCTTAGAAGAATTTGTAATTTTCATAATTGACAACTTTTGAATATTTTATTTTAAGATTTAGTACATAATGGCGTTGCTATTTATTACTCCGATTTATCATAAATAAATAATTTACCTTAATTCCGATGCTAAAACAATACCTTTGCATGTTGATACATACATATGTATTTTCTTCGCAAGGAATTTAAGCACATTCTGTTTAGAACAATATTGATAAAAACATACAAGGCCGGATTTAGAATTTTTAGGCCATGGGGCCAATAGCTGGTGGGGCCCCTCAAACTATCTCAAAGTTTCATGATAAAAGAAATTCATCTGCTCTCTTTGTCAGTGACTTTTATAAGTTTCATACTCATAAAATTCATAAAATTGAAATGTACGGTCTTTAACGTAGGGTCGGCCGTTCCAACTTCGCCGGCTTTAAAGCAGCGGTGGGCAAAATTGGAAGATAAGCACTCGGCAAAATTTCAATAGCGAAAGAGTAAGCTAATAAGCACCCTGCTCACAAGAGTAAGCTCGGCTTCAGGCGATGCGGTCTCAACGCCTCGCTGGTCTTCCGACGAAAACAGATTAAATAAGGCCTGCTTCATTTAGAAAAATTAATTTATTCAACCAAGATAATGTTTTAAGTACAATTCCGCAAAAAGTTTACTCGCGTTTCCTCGAACGTTCGTAATTGTTAAAAAGCCATAAAAACAATAACAAATTTTAAGATATCCATAAAACTTTTTTATTGAAATAGCTTAATGAAGACAAAACTGGCTTTCCTTACATTTAGGGGAACGAAGGGTATTGTGGATGAGTTTCACCTATTTAAAAAAAAAAAAAAACACAGATTCATTTAAATAGCGATTCAAGCACAAATGAACTCTGTGAAAGGAAACCAATGAATATATAAAAAATTCAGTCAATTATTGAGTTTGACAAGATATTATACTATTCATTGGATTGCGTGCACTTTATGAAACTTACGTTTTATGTCAAATCATTTGCACATTAAACGTTTTTATTCGAAAAACGTATTTTTTGTAGACTTTGAATGCTTAATATTTATTTTTTAAAACGTACAAAATTAAAAAAATTACAATAGCGAGTATTGTGGCTTATTTGTATTTTCGAGGTGTCAGCTATTGGTGCTAATAATTTCGTAGCATTATATTATTTTTATAATTCTCTGGGATCATGAGAAAGATACGTTACATACATACCATAATAACCAATGTCAATGACACTTCTTTTTGAAACCTAAATATAATAAACGTTCAAATATTTGATTCAACTTGTTCCTCATTTTTTCTAAAATAAAATAAAAACAAATAAAATTATATAAAAAACGATAAGCTACCATCAATTCAGGGTGCAGGAGTGGTATTGTCAAAGATAGTAGTCGAGTGTTCCACCTTTAATTTAAGCCAGTAAGGTTTTATCACTTTTTATTTCTCTGGTAGAGCTCCTAAAATATGGCAAAAACGCGATTTTTTGGCACTTTGACGTCGTTTTTTTTCAAAATCTGGAGCTGGTGGAAACTTTATGCTTACGTAATCAGCACAAAAAGTCTATCATTTCATCATTAACATTTTCCGTTTTTCTATTTTTGTTGGGCTGTGGTATCCATTACAAAAATTCAGTTTTCGTTTTTTCTACGGAAATTTTTCTTTGAGTTTTGTATGATAGATACCCTTCGCCCCTATTGAGTTATAAGTTTGCAAAATCATTAAATGAATATCATTATGCATGGGCAGGCATGGGTAGAGAACGAGCACACAATGGGATAGCTTTTCTAAATACTCATCGCAATTTCTATCTTTACCTCGGTGAATTGCATGTGATTTTTTTTTTGAGTTATACTGAATTATATTAAAATACAATATGCTGAATAGTCTAAATAAAATGATGGGTTGTTACGAATGACTTTACATAAATCCTGCGGCCGGCCCTGGCATAGATAAATACCGTAACATTAGAGGAAATTACCTCACCTATAGTCAGTGTTGCCAGAACTTTTTAGGCCGACCGGTTAGATTGGCAAAAAAAAGCGGCTAAAAACGGCTAAAATGTTTTAGTGAAATTTCACATAGACTCTGGCAAAAAACGGCTAAAATGTTTTAGTGAAAATTCACATGCTTTATTTAAATAAATCGCAAGAAACGAAAGACTAGTTAACACCATTAATTTATATCGAGTGTATATTCCTCATCATCAAATGAATCACTATTGTATATATCACCTGAATTCATTAATTTTAAGAGATCGTCATCTACAGTAAAATTATGGCAGCATTTTTCTTCACGTTTTAAACCGTATCTTATATATAAAATAGCGTTTAACGTTTTAACGCACATTGGATTTCTTTGCTTAGTTTTTATTATATTCATTGAACTAAATATTCGCTCTACTTCTGCATTACTTATAGGCAAAACAAGAAAACTAAAAACTAGGTTGCAAAGGTCAGCGAAAGGGTTTTCTCCTAGGGCATTTCGAAATTGATAAACTTCGGCCCAAAATTTTACAGTTGAGTCTAAATTACTCCAGGTATGTAACGTTAACCGTTGCCATTGCATCTCTATGGATGTTATTTCGTCGGCATTATATTTGTGTTTTTGTTGCTATAGTTGAACAAATACTTTTGGTTTAATTACTCTTAATGCATTTCCAACTGAAAAAAGTCAATTTTTTTAGTGTGGCAATATTTGTAGGGAGGCGTTGGCGTAATTACTTTATTAAAGTGATAATAAAATAGCGACCATTTTCTCGAATTATTTTCTCGGCTTCGTGGTCAAAAGCGTTTGTGCTTACTTTGGTTTTTAAATACTCTTCAAAACTGTGATAAAAGTGAGGAAATGGAGCAAGGTATGGTTCCAACGGGGAGCATATAGGATCAAATGGGTCCGCGCTAATAACCACTAGGGAGCATAGATGCGAAAGTAAAACATTGAGTTCATTAAAAATCTTCATTGGGTCTGCATTATTGCTTTCGAACAACATGTTTACTTTTTGCACCTGAAAATTTGGCAAAAAACGGCTAACTTTTTTTTACAAACCGGTTAACAAATCGGCTGCCGGCTAGATCGAATTTTCTCCGGCTATTTGCTATCAAAACCGGCTAAATCTAGCTGGAAAACGGCTAAAATGGCAACGCTGCCTATAGTCATGGAAAGGCAAATTCTTTCTCAGCACAGTATCAACTGATTTCATAACATCAACTAAAAATTTCTTGAATGCTCTACAGTGAAAACACTTATTTATTATGTTATCATAAAAAGACATACATGTTTAATTTCAGTGAAGTCATTATTTTGTGCTAACAATCCAAACACATGTGTAAATATTTGCATCCGCAGCACAGTTGGTTGAATCGAAAAAGTAGGTGAACAAACCCCAAAAATAAAAAACTGTCAACCCAACACTACATGCAAGAGTTCTATAAAGTCTTAATGAAATGATCCCTCCACTCCAGAAACGGAACTACTGCTTCTAAGCTGGCTTTTTCCACTTCCGCTTTTATCTGAGTGACCACATTTCAGTAAGCATACATATAAACTAATTGCACGAAAATTAAAAAATGCACAAGTCACGGAATCCGGAAATCCGATAACGTTATTCTATTACTGAACATATGAATTAAGTGGATGAAAAATTGCATGAGCTAATTTACCTACTTTGTAAGATAAATAGGTTTAAGTGAGTATCTAAATTCCAAATTTATAAGAATCAGTTTTTCATGGCAGAAATACACTCGGAGCTTTGTCATTGCCTGCCGAGGGGCGACCGCTGTTAAGAAAAAAACATTTTTTACCTCCCTTTTGTTAGCTGTAACTATGTATGTAATATAAGATGCAGCGATTTCTATTCTCAAGCTACATACTTGATGACAGTACAAATGGAAATTATAATAACGAGGTTTTAGTTTTTTAAACTATAATTTTATTAACCCCTACACCACAGCGGCCGCCGCTTCAATATATACATAAACATATATTGAAGCGGCGGCTGCATCACTCCCCATACAAAAAAAATAGGTACATACTGTTTTTGGAATTATAAAATCTATTATGTTTTAAGAAGTCCACCAAAATATTTCGAAAAAATATTAAGATTAACGTGGGCTGGACCGATTTGAAAATACCTCCAAAAATGGAGTTTTTTTATGAATAAAAATAGTTTCTTAAAGATGTTTTTTGAAAAAAAACCCCCTCAAGTGACAAAACGGTTTAAGCTTAAAAGATTTGCATTTTAAAAAAATTAAAAAAAAAACATTTGAAGGGAATCGTAATAATGATATTTTTGATGCTGCTTTTTTTTTAACTTTTTTCAAAGATTGGTAAAGAAAAACTTGAATAACTAATCCCAAACACTTCCGATTTAGACTTATGAGGTATCATTGGAAAGGTACTTCTCACCCTTTTTATTTCTTTGCTAATAAACTCATTCAAAGGATGAAAGAGAAGGGTAGGATGAACGAACATCATTCAAGGTATTAAATATATGTTCTTAACCTTTCCCAAATTAGCCTCCTTAAATTTCGAAATATTGAAGTTTCTATCATTTCTGAAATATACCGTTATATGAAAAGCGGCCGTAAGTTTAGTTCGATTTAAAAAATTCTCAATGTTTTGCTTTTATGTGGCAAGCACAATAACCATACCGAAGAACGGTTACCGAGATACATATATGTAAACATAAGTGGGCGGTGCCACGCCCATTTTCCAAAATTGTATCATAAATGTATTTCTTGGTAAAGAATTGTTGCAAGCATCAATTTTGAATAAATTAGCTTTAATATTTACTGATTTATCGAAGATTTCGTATTTCTCTAAATTACCGTTAAATGGGATGTGAGCGTGGTTATTGTCCGATTTTAAAAAGTTTCGGTCATTTGGTATGCTGTAGCAAGGCCAATAACTGTGCCAAGTTTGGAAGAAGTTTGGTTTGGGAGGTAGGCGTGGTTATTTTCCGGTTTTGCCCATTTTCGAACCCATCCGTCCTACGCCCGAAGAAAGTGCACGTACTAAGTTTCGTTAAGATATCTAAATTTTTACTCGAGCTGTCGCGTGCACAGACGGACGGACGGACGTACGGACGTACGGACGTACGGACAGACAGTCACCGCTTAATCGATTTCTATTTTCATTCTGATCATTTATGTATACATTTTTCTATATCTATCTCGATTCGTTTTCCCTGTTACAAACAACCTTTATGTCTAAATCAGAATAGTTTGGGCCCAGTTATTTAAGTTTTTGGTAAATCAATCTTTGAGAAATTAAAAAAATAGCATCAAAAATCTCATTATTACGTTTCCGTTGAAAAGATTTTTAAATATTTTTATGCAGATTTTTTAAGCCTAATCTGTTGTGCCATCTGAGGGGACTTTTTTCAAAAAGCTATTTAGGAAACAATTTTGTTTTCATAAAAAACTCCATTTTTGGAGGTATTTTCGAATCGGTCCAGCTCGCTCAAATCTTAATATTTTTCCGAAATATTTTGGTGGACGTCTTATAATATGCGGCGGAAAACCCGCAACTTTTTTTGGTGATGCAACGGCAACTTTTTTTGGTGATATATGTATATACATATATCATATATGTATATGTATATATGACCTATCTATTACCAATATGTCAAGCAATAATTGATTGTCGCAGGAACAAACCTAAAAACCCCTAAATATCTCGTTTTATTTAAATCTACTGATTTCTTAAGTTTTGGTCCGCCGTATTGAATCTGCCGTTTTGCATTTTTTAAATCTGACTGCAGATTCATAAGAAGCGACCCCGAAGCCTTTGGATACCACGTTATTTTAAAACACATTGACTTTTTAATTTTTTTCTCCATCATATTCGATCAGCCATTTTGAATCTTGGAAATCTTACTTCAGATAACATATAGGAAACAAAGTGGTGTCTTATTTAATCAACGTGTCTTCGAACAAATAGTAGGTACACATAGATTTGGATTTCAAACCACTGTGCGCCGCATTAAAAACTGTTTTATGTTACCACAAGAAAAAGTGCGGAATTATTAGAGATATTAAATAGATCTTATTTTTCTCGTCTGGCCTGATTAAAGTCCTATTAATTAACTTAAATATTTATCAAAGCAATTCTTACCACTACTAGCCAAAATAGCGAAAGTTTTTGGTAAAATTTAATAAGGTTTTTCTTGTAAAATACATATGTACATACAAATGAATGTATGTACGTACACATATGCGCATATAACATATTTTGAGCATTGGAAATTAATAAAGTTGATTTTAACATTGAAGCTGATAAAAAAAGTGATCTAACTTAAAATGTTTTATACAGATCTTTGCAGAAAACCAAAACGCATGCATGAAAAGTAATTAATAGACATCGGAATTCCATGAAATTACATACTTTTGCATCCAAGGGATCCTGTACATAGAAATTTGCTTATCTGCATATTTTTGCATTTTTGCATACATATATGAGCCGTTCAGTGCACACATCCATTAACTCCACTTTTTGAAAAATCTTAAATTTAAGTGTCAAAGCTCTTGGTATAGTCATAACTTATTATATAATAACTTTATATAACATAGAATAGTATATAATATTTATAATAACATTATTTATTTGACTTTATAATATAAATAGAATATTAAAAATAATGTACAGTATTTGATCGCATCTCCCAACTTTTTGTTGATGGAGTTAATCAGTTTGTGCACTGAACGGCTCATATCGACCCCTTTTACAGGAGTGTTTATTTTATTTTTCTCTGCTTTGGCTAGCACCAGAAATACTAAAATTTAGATTTGCCGAGATAATTCAGAAATATAACTAAACACATATTTTTTTTTGTAGAAAGGTTTTCACATTCCAATTTCTTAGCACATACGATAATATCGCCCACAAGACAAAATTCATTGTCGCATACGATAAAATTTACAGTAAATTTTTGGCGCAGCTATTGGGATTTAAGCCGTGATATTTGAACAGGTGATGCGTTATGGGGTGTAGAAACACTTGCATCAAAAAGTGAATTTCTTAAAGAATGTAACATACGATACTTTTGCGCAAAGGAGTCGATATACTTATGCTTATTAAAATATATATATGTACGGTGAAACCCGCTTAAGTACCTAACCCACTTAAGTAACCAACATTTTGGGTACCGTGAATTTTTTAATGTAATCTGAAGGAAATCCCTCTCTTAAGTACCTCCCCGCTTATTTACCCAACCCGCCTAAGTACCTAAATTTTTCGACCCCATTTACCATTTTACTTATAATTTTACCCTTTTAAGTGCTCTTTTAATTAAAATTTTTAAAATATTTACATATTTTGAAATTCAGTGGCAACGCTACACAATTGATATTAATTGCCACCGTCAGCGTAACAACATGCAAATTTCAAGTGGCTAAAAATTACCGTTGGTTTTTTAGAATTTGTTGTCGCATTTGCTTCCATTTAATGAAGAAAAAAGTTTGAAATTTTGATGAATTTTCAGTGCTCTAAAAAATCTTAAGCTTAAGCTGCATTTACAAGAGGCGATTTTCTAATCGATTCAACAAAATCGTCTGTGTAAATTGTGTTTAAATTTTCTAAAAGGCGATAAAATCGCTTACAACTTTTCAGGCGATGTTGAATCGCTAGGGATGCAAACGATGCATCGATATTTTTGAAACATCGATAATATCGGTTCAAAATTCGATGTTTGCCATCGATGTTTACAATTTCCTAAAATCGCTAAGTTGACGATACATCGATGCCAGTTTCAGCGATGTTTTAACATCGACTTATCTCCCAAAATTTTTTGACTGGCCATGAATTTTATTACTTATTCTTTTGAGGAACATTCAGAAATTCTGAGTTTACTCTTATCTTTCGATACTAAAAATGCTTACTTAGTCATTAAACAAGGACCGGGATCCCGTTGAAATTTCGCCGAAATTGGGCCCTGGAACTTAGGCTCATCGAACTTACGACGCACAGTGTTTCGACTATATGGAGGCAGATACAAAAAAGTCATGGTGACAGTTGATAAAAAACACCAGTTGGACTTAGAGAGGGAAAAGTAAAAGTCACAAATACCACATTTCACATTATTTACTCACTCCCCTTCTTCACGAACGATACATTTCCAAAGAAATACGGGAATCGGCGCGATATCGAGTAATCAGTTAAGTTGCCTTTGGCGATTATCCCATTAAAGAAAACGTTTCTTTTTCAACCATAATCCATTATTTAAATATCGTGGAATATTCATATTTATCATTTATTTGGTACTTTCCTATTTTCTTACGAAAAATTTGCTTTGAAATAAGATGCTAAAGATTATTAGTAAAAAAAGTGTGAGTACCGGTCCATCAGGTCTTGAAATTAGACAATTGTTTTAGAGAATGAATGAAGAATATATGTAATTTTTGATTTTCTAAATTTTTGATTTTCAGCCTCTTTTTGCATAATTTCGCGAAAAGAATTTTTCGAACAATGAAAAAATCTCACCAAACATTGGAAAAAGCGAGTATTTACACCTAAGTCAATTTATAGTATAACCTTTGTTTTCTGAGAGTGAAAAGCAGGAAACAAAAATTTACCAAAGTTCCATCACATTTAACGACTGGCCCACATTTTTTTGTGATTTTTGGACGTTATAGTGATCCAATCTTCCCCATATTTCCTATTTAGGTTTTTATAATAAAAAAGTGAGCACAAACTAAATTTCATCGAAATAGGATGAAATTTAATGTTTCCCGCCCACAAGAGTAGAAGGCGTGGCAATCATTCCGTCTTTACCAAATTTCATAATTCCCTATTTCTTAGTAAACCTAGAGCACATGTCAAGTTTCAGTGAAATTGTTGCAGGTTTACTATTATTTCCACCTGCCTCCATATAGTCGAAACACTGTGCGACGGCATGCATTTCTATTCTATTTATAGGAAGGGTAAAGGAGTGGAAAATAAATACAGGGAAATACATCCATATGTAAGTATATTTCTAATTGAATTACAGATAGTTTGAATTGAAAAGTATTAAATTTTCCTTTTAATGTGAATACAACCTAACAACTTTTGAAACATCGGAAACCATCGATATATCGATGTTGGTTTGATGGTTTTCTGGCGATGTATTTTAGCATCGATATTAATTTTTCCGATGCATCGAATCATCGATGATCGATGCTACTCCCCAAAATTTGCATCCCTATGAATCGCTTACAAAATCGCCTCATGCAAATGCTGCTTCAAGTTTGTATGGTATATATTAGGAATTGAACTGTATTTTAATTGAAAAAACTTAAAAATTAATAAACTTAAGCGGCAAACAGTATCATTTTGAATTGGTCCAAACTGTATGTATGTAAAAATAAATAAATATGTATAATCAATGACTTTTTAAAGAATTGAATTATTGTAAAAATTACAAAGCATTGCTTTATCTATTTTTTAATCAAGTTTTTCTTCATGTGTTTATGTGTTTAAATAATCCTACGATCTTGGTTTTAAAATGCGTATACATACTTCATTTATTGTTCATGTTTCATTCAGGGATTTATTTATGTAAGTTAACAAGAAGTTGTAACTACATAAAAAATTATCTCTTGGTTTCTGTAGTTTGGATCTGTGTTCCCTTGTTTATGGTAGTTGCTTTTGCTTGTATATTTCCGTTTTCTGTAATACGTTTAGGCGTTGTCCTTTATGCTGTACCTGGAGAATATTGGCTTTTTTCCTATTTTATTTGGCGTAAATATTCGTTTTTTTGCCATATGGTTTACGAAGTTCGATAAATGGTTTTAGCATTTTTTGTTGTAGTCCCTTATATGTTCCATGATATCTTGTTTTCATCTTGCGCCCTAATTGTCCTATGTAATTATATATGTTGATATTCGTAAGCCAAGGTGTATAACCTTACTTGGCTTCTTTGTTTGCGCTATTTTTTAGTATTCGGCCCACATTCTTCGTTCTAATTGATACTGCTACCTTAGCCCATTTATATGATGTTCAGATTGGCTTTTTAACTTTACTTCCAAGAGCAAAACTATTTCGTTTTGAATGTCAGGAGAAAATTATGAACGTTGTCCCAGATTGGCGCATACACTCAGAAAAAACATTCCTTGATGCTAGGAAAAAAGTATATTCTAGGGAAATATTACCTTGAAATGGCTCCAATGACATGGCTGCCTTAATATGAGTAATCGATTTGACTCAGTTTAAGGAAAACACAATTCCTTAGTTTTTAGGAAAAATTTTCTTGCCATTTCATCCCCCGTAAAAGGAATAAGTATGTAATTTTGCTCGCGGCGCTCAAACAATGGCAATGGCCGACAGAGCAAAGCTCTGGACTGCTAGTCGAGAGATGCAAAGTTCGAGTCCCAGAGCAGGAATTTTTTTTAAACATTTTTTTATTTTTTATTTATTGTATTTAAAAAACTAATTTATCTAATTTTTCTTTATGTTATTTTAGTCGAGAGATGCAAAGTTCGAGTCCCAGAGCAGGAATTTTTTTTTAACATTTTTTTATTTTTTATTTATTTTTTTTAATTGTATTTAAAAAACTAATTTATCTAATTTTTCTTTATGTTATTTTAGTCGAGAGATGCAAAGTTCGAGTCCCAGAGCAGGAATTTTTTTTTAACATTTTTTTATTTTTTATTTATTTTTTTTAATTGTATTTAAAAAACTAATTTATCTAATTTTTCTTTATGTTATTTTAGTCGAGAGATGCAAAGTTCGAGTCCCAGAGCAGGAATTTTTTTTTAACATTTTTTTATTTTTTATTTATTTTTTTTAATTGTATTTAAAAAACTAATTTATCTAATTTTTCTTTATGTTATTTTAGTATTTAGGTTTTTTTATATATGAAATTAATTTTACAATTTGTAATTTATATTTAGATTGACATAATTGACTTACCTTACTCTAACCACCTCCAACCGGATTCGAATTTGCTTTCTCAGAACGAGAAGCAGTAGTCTTCACGCGACGCCACAGCCGACATTTGCCAGGAAAGCAATTAACTTTGTCTTTGTAACAGCACTGACAAAATTCAAAATTATTTAAGGAAATTATTACTTATATTGAGGTAATTATTACTTATATAGACTAAATTTACTTCTTCAAATTAATGACGCCCTATTTTTAAATTAAGGAAAAATTTCTGAAATTGAGTAATTTTTTCGTAATATTAAGGAATAAGGATACTGTTTTCTTGATTTAAGGAAATGCTTTTTTCTGAGTGCACCGTTTCTACATCAGTGTTGGATTTAGAAGGGAGCCGATCGCCCCTAGCACAATGTAAAATGTCGGTTGAAATTAATTACTTCAAGTAAGATTTGCTAAAAAGTTTTTTGTTCATTTTAATTTTGAATCATATCCCGGTTTGGTGCGCTTTTCTGTAAAGTATTAAAAGAAAACACATTATAATTAGGAGTTTACTTATATGAGATAAAACTAAATACACTTATTTTAGAGACATTTTCGTTACACACATACGTATGTATTTATGCATCAGATACAGGTCCAAAAAAAACTATTCAGAAGAAATACTAAAATACATAGCATTAATATTTTTAGGACCTATTTAGTACGGCGAGGCCGGATATATTCTGAGTTTTTTCAGATTGGATCGTTCTCGAGAATAATTGCAAATTGTGCACTAAATTCCAGTTTTGAACCATTTTGCAGCGGCAGTCTTTAAGTTATTTTTACAAATGAAGAAAAATGGAAAAACAGTAATTAAAAAACAAGTAAGAGAGTCTAATTCGGGCGGAGCCAAACATTAAATACCTGGCGCAAGTATTAAATATATGATTTACGCCGCGACTTATCACTTTCGAGTAATCAAATAATTAATTCAATGATTTCTTTTGTATGAAATATGAGCAAGAAATAATGTTACTCATACGCCATGTACAAGTATCCAAGCGTGTGATCAAACATAAAGAATAACAATTGATTACGCGATAGGGAAACGTCGTAGCTTAGTAAATTTCTCTGCAAATATGTAGGTAAATTCTTCTTCTGCAATGTGGTATTTTTATCATTTAATTAATGTACATATTTGATTCAGTGATGTCAGACATTCTCTGTAAAATTACCCACGAAAGTCGGGGAAAATCCCACAATTATATATACATATATTTCATTAGTAAAAAAGTAAAATTCATATATTTACCTTAATATAGGTACATATCGTCACCTAAGGGTGAAAAGATGCCAAGTCCATTTTTTGAAATTGTTCAGGAAAGACGAAAAATCGATGTAGTTTCGTATTACCTGCGATTCTGCATCAAAACTAAATTAACGACATGTATGTATGTAAATGCATTTTTTGTATTTTTTACTGTTGAATACTTAGGTGCAGGTAATAAGGACAATGGAAATAAGGTACCTTTTTAAAACGAAAAAAAAATCCATTGACATTATTTCTCTTTCAAACATCAAATTTGCTTAGCTTCGCGGCGGCCCGCGTCAGCGCGCGACCGGGGCGCACACCACGTCACGCTACGCCGCGGCCCCCCCTTCACCATCTCCCGTCGTGCTGTAATGCAGGTATATTTATTTTTTGTATACGTCGATCAAACATTGTCAAATGTTCCTGAGGATGACTTCAGACTGAAGTCGAAATATCGGCAAATAAAAAACAAATGTAAAATCAGAAATTTTGTTTCGATTTTCATGTGGCCTTGAGCTCGAAAAATATACAATACTGTGTAAAACGAACGGCCAATAAATAAAAAGATAAAATATTGAAATAAAATTTTTATATATTTTAAACATAGAGGGCTTATATTCAATAATACCCTCTATCTGCATACTATTCACAAAGATGAGATTCTGATATAAAAATCCATGATATAAGCTTTAACTGTCATCAGTGATATTAATGCTACCTTATATAATGACAGGTAATAAGTCCCAGATGGTTTCTAAAATCACAAATTAGTTTTTGTGTAAATTGCAGATAGAGGGTATTAATGAATTCAAGCCCTCGATATTTCACATTTTTATATTTGTAAGTTATTGGAAGCAGGGATGCCAACTTGGCTCAAACCGTGCCATTTGTCCCTATTTTACTTCAAATGGCACTTAATTTTTCAATTTGGCACAAAATGTCAAAATTGCACTTTTGTAAAAAAAAGTTACATTTCAATACATTTTTTGTGAAATCCTTTGCGTGCACTTCTTTTTCTCAACTAAAATTTTCTAATTTATAAAGGCTATTCAACTGGTTTATCTTATTTTATCATTGCACTTTTGTTTNATTTCTACACTCTTTCTTCAAATATTTCTCGTATTCCAGCTGTGCGCAGGCGTTTAGTTTTTCGCATCGTGTTTTTACATATTCGTAATTTAAATTTTTTTAATAAAATCAAATGGTGGTAGTTCATGATTGTGTGTGGATTAATATCACAACACTGAGGATTTTGCAAAAACCTTTTTCATCTATTAAAAAACAACACAACACTGTTTATTGTAAGAACAACATTTTTTCTATGAATCGACATACTTTAAGTATTGTTGACGCTATTTCCATTTGAATGAGGAAATAGCGTCAATGACTTTATTTCCAAATTTTTGTTGACTTTATTTCGCTTTNAGGTAATAATGTCAATTGACTTCATTTCGCACCAGGGTGGGAAATAAAGTCAATTGACCTTATTTCCATTGACCTTGTTATCTGTCACCGAATACTTACTGGAAATTATTAAAACTAGCACTGTTACAAAATATTTGCATTGTGGTAGTTAATATGATTTTTGGTGACTTTAAAGTTGAAGCACTTGACTTTTTTGATTCAAAAGCAACCGTTATTTTATATACATACATACATGTGCAATTTAGCATTTCCTCGGATAGGTTATTCCGCTTTTTACATTAAACACCAGTTACAATTGAAACGATTTTTTTTCTGAAAAATTCCTATACCGTTAGGCCTAGAAGTTGCGGAATCTCTTCTTCTTCTTCTACTTTATTGGCGCTGTGGCCGCCTAAGCGATTTTGGTTCAAAACAGCCCGCCAGTTATTTCTCTTCCGTGCCAACTGACGCCAGTTGGAAATGAAGTGAAGCCAAGTCATTCTCCACCTGGTATTTCCAACGCACACGGGGGCCTCTTCTTTGTTACCAGCATCGCGGTCCGCGTTGAATACTTTCAGAGCAGGAGCGTTTCTGTCCATTCGAATGACATGGCCAAGCCAGCGAAGCCGCTGAATTTTAATTCGCTATACTATGTCTATGTCGTTGTAAAGCTGATACATCTCATTGTTAAATCGTCTGCGGTGTTCGCCATCGCCAGCGTGTAAAGGCCCGTAAATCTTTCGCAGAATCTCTTTCTCGAAAACTTCAAGAGCCGCCGCATCAGATGTTTTCATTGTCCATGCCTTGGCTCCATACACCAGCACAGGCATGATGAGTGCCTTATAAAGTGTGATCTTTGTACGAGAGAGGACTTCACTTCTCAATTGCCTACTCAGTCCAAAGTAGCACTTGTTGGGAAGCGTGATTCTCCGTTAGATTTCAAGGCTGGCATTATTATTGATGTTAATACTGGTTCCCAAGTAAACGAACTTGTGCCGCGTGTGCTCTGACTGTTTGTGTGATGACAGGAGATACTTCGTTTTGTCCTTGTTCACCACCAGACCCATTCGTTTCACTTCTATATCTAATCCCGAGAAGGCAGAACAGATGTAGCCCTTATTTTTACAGATAATATCGATGTTTACGCATCTTTGTTTTTGCTTTTATTTTTACCTTTGCCTTTATCCTTTTCTTTATCTATGTATGTATTCACCTTTACTTTCATTCTTTTATTGGTATTTTTCTAAGTGTTATCCTTTAACCTTTTATTAGCAAGTTTTTGTTAAATTAATACCATGTGCATACACTCAAAAAGCACTTGTTTCAGCCCAACCATTTCCGTGTGTAATATCCGTTGCACCATTTCCGTGTGCAATTTCCGTTGAATTTGCCAATTTACTCCCACACACTTCAAAAACACTTACCGTTCGGAGTTGGTGTAAAACTGTAAGTCTTCCCCTTTATGTGACAACAACAAGGCGCAATCCACCACTAACATACTTATTGTGTAAGCGCCTATCTCCCTATTTTGTCCGTTTACTGATTCCATTTCCGGATACTTTGACGATCCGTTTTCCTACTAAAGTGTGCGGCAGGAACGTATGTACAGACAACAGTGTGTGAAACGGATACGTTTTCGGCTGTTTTTTCTGAAATTTGTCTGATTGAATTTTTCATTCAATACGCTTTTCTTCTGCACTTCACAGATACTTTTTCATGGTTCAAAAGAAATAAGACAAGTAATTTTTAGCAAAAAAACTGACTTCAACTCTCATATAAAAAAAATATATATATATATATCTCATGATCCACTGATCGGATCTTAACCAGATTAGTATGGGACCACCTCTGGGACACTACCTTTCCGATGCAAAAATACGTGTTTAAGATGTTTAACTGGTGATTAGTTTTAACAGGAGATGGTGAAAACGGCCCCTTATGTGCTAGTTAAATTAAATATATAACCGAAATCGTGCTGCGCTGCGATCTGCCAAATGGATTTGATTCGTATGATTGACTTGTTTGATAGGCGATATTATTTAAGCCCGTTTCTTAGAAGAAAAAAAGGAAGAATATCTACCACTTGTAGTTATTAAAAAGTTACTTATTTAACTGCTTTTAATATATGTATGTACACTGAGAAAAAAGAACGCGTCGTAAAAATTAAATTTTTTTATTTGATTACCGTTTAAAAATGTTCGTATTTAAATCAAGTGAAAAGTAATAAAAAAATAGATTTTTCCATTATAGGCGTGTATGCAGCTCTCAATTTTAATTAATTATTCCCAACGGCTTTTTACTTTCCATTCCCGCCCAACCGACACGAGGGGCGCAGTCCGCATGAACGTACGGAACCTTTTTTTTTAGGTTTTTGGTGCCGAGTAGTAGAAACAGGAGTTTGTTAAGTGTCGAGATCTAAAACTATTCAGCTACAGAATCAAATTCATCAGCTGATTGGATATGCTAAAGATAGTATTTCAGTTATTGAGAGTGGAAATAATAGTTTTCTTTATAGTAAAAATCGAGTCCGATACGTCAAACGTGCTTGAATGGCAGTTAAAATCTTGACATAAACCACGGAATGATTCGTTTAGTTCAAAATTAGTTTTGCATGGCTTTAAAAATAGGGGTCGAAAGTGTCTTGACACTCGAGAAGGAACATTAAAATTTACCTCAGCCAGGAGGGCCGGGCTATTAATCAAGCCTGTCATTAATTTTACGATAAATATTATACCCAGCATTTCTCTACGACTTGCGAGTGTAGGCAAATTTATGAGCTTTAGACGACTTGTGTAAGGGGGGAGATTGTAATCTGAATCCCAGTTAAAATTACGCAATGCAAAAAGCAAGAATTGTTTTTGAATTGATTCAATCCTTTCTGAATGAACTTGGTAGCGGGGATTCCAAACAATAGATCCGTATTCTAGTATAGGTCTAACTAAACTGGTAAAAAGAGCTTTTGTAACATAAGGATCTTT
>NW_016157240.1:369170-376704 GCF_001687245.7 Rhagoletis zephyria
TCCTCAGAGTGTGGAGGTTTGTCGAGACAAGTGAAAGACCTAGACATTTTTTCGTAATGCTTAAATTTCTCAACAAGCGCCGACAGATCCTTCCCGATCTCAGAAAAACCATTTCTGGACTGCCTGAAGAATTTAAATAAATCAACTTCGGTTGATCTACATTTTTGACAAGACCAACGAAGACCCTTACCCTCGTTAATAGCGTCTAATACTCTATCGCTCAAACCAGCACATTTTATATGGGCAATCCCATCGCAGAGCCAGCATGCTTTTAACGTGGCAATTGGTGTAAATACACGACATGTTTAAAATTATATTTATTTGTAGGTTTTAGAAGCAAAAAAGCAAAAACGGTTTTGAAAACAATGTATTAATCAGTGAACCAATCAGCTGGTAAATATCAGTTGGAAAGCTATGTAGCGAACAGTTTTAAATGCACTGTATATTTGACACCTAATAAACACAACGCAAACAGCTGTGACAAAGATGAAACAGCAGAAATGACAAAAAGACAAAAAGAGCAAAATCAATGTGCACAAACAAAAAGAATTGTACAACAACAATATATTATATGAAACAAAATACTCGGCACATGCAATTAAGAATATCAAGTTAAATTAATAAAATTTACGGGAAATTTTTGATATTTTACTTATCACCAAATTGTGCACCAGAAGTTTATTAACACTTTTTTTAATTTTTGACTTTAATAAGCGTAAACAGCTTTATAAAACACAAAATTTGAACAGATCACAGAAAAACACAGCTTCACAGCTTGATGTTTGCGTTTATTATTTTTAGTGTCTCTCAAAGAGAGAGAGCGAATCTTATGAACTGACGGCATCAACGCAGCGAAATGTGGTGTTGGTTCAAACTCAACATCCCAGTGGGAATTAGGAGCACGTAATAATACCTTATTAGCAACTTACTCTTCACCTGGCAGTCATTACCATTTCCCTGCCGAACGTCCCTTACTTTTACAAAGGCATGGCCGCCTTATGTAAGTAGGAATTTAGAATGTACATTTGGTATCAGACATACTTCTGAGCCGCTTTACAAAGTAAGTTACTAGTAATGCAGAGCAGTCGCTCGGAGTAGTTCGGTGCATGGAAATAACTTCGGCTGCACGTTATTTTGCAACTGACAACGTAATGTGTCTTCGGAGGTGTTCATTTTGCCCTTTACTAGTAGATGACATTGGCCATGATGACAATTTTGGTACTAAAAACTGAAAGAAAACATGGCTTACCTCGCAAGGTGCTTACCTATTTTCCCAGTGGGATATGAAAGCACATTTACATGCATGGCTGTAGCTGAGTGTGCAAAGATGCTTGATACAATTGGTTTGCTACCAAGGCGGTCCGGGTTCGATCCCCATCAGACGGAACATGAAATTTAAGATTTTATTTTATTTTGTTTTTCTTAATTATGAAATAACCTTCGTGAAGTGTAACGTGAAGAAAACATTTATTTTATTAAGTCTATAAGCCTTATTATAAGGAAATTATAGTCCTTACTTATTTTAATGGCTTATGTAAACCTTTTTTTATATGGCCTATAAAATTTAGGCATAAGGTAGTCTCTCAGAAAAAGAGAGAAACCCTTATGACCTGATGACATCAACACGGCAAAATCAGGTGTGGAATAACGAATGTTTCATACAACTGACTTTCCTTACAGATTTCAGGCATTAAATTATAAAGCTCATGATCATATAAATTAAGCTTTATAAAGGCGCAAATTTTTTGGAGGGAAATTTTTCTTGACCGTTTTCTTGAGAGCTGCATACAGGGCATATACATACACTACGTATAATGGAAATATTCAATTCAAATATGCCCGTATTGAAATGAAGCATTTTTCACTGCACGGATTGCGCTTTGAGCGTCTCGGATGCTTTTTCATATGTAATTAAGAAAGTGTATGTATACAAAGCATCCCTGAAGGAAAGATTGGTCCAATTTCTCGAAAAATATTGTTACAATTATCCTCCAAACCTTGAGGGATTTCCCAAATATACTCGGGCTCGTATCGCTGGATTGTTAAATAAATGCTCACGATGACCAAATTGTAGTACAATTAACTTTATTGCACAACAAACAATTTACAATACTTGCTAATACAGTAAAAACGCTTTCCAATACTTGTTAAAGCAATAACAACGCTTTACTACTTGTTAACACAATTAAAGTTATAGCTTGCTTATTCGCAACTCACTTCTCCGCTCACTTTACTTGTAGCTTGCTGACTTGTAACTAACTCACTTCGCTGTGGCGGCGCCCTTATATACCTGCGCTCGTACTTATGGCAACTCTAGAACGTTCTGAAGTTTATCGCTCATTCTCTTTCTCTCGCTGTTCGCAGTGTTCATCCAACTTGCGTTTCTCTTTGTGGAACATTCTACATCATTCCTCGAACATTCTGCCTATTTCTCGTTGTTCGCTTCGCCCTGCCGCAGTATTCGCCACACTGCCCTCCACCTAAGTCTGATCGTCCAGATCAGACATACTTGCCGCTCCAACCGCTGCAAGTCTTTCCAAGTGGACCACTTTCATCTTGGTCCTCGGTCTACCTGCTGTCTGGATTGGATGCACTGCGTCCTTCAGCCGTTTTTCAATCCTATATGGACCTTTCTAGTTACGATGTTGTTCGGAGGTGACGCCTTTCTTCGGCTGCGGCATGTGCAACAACACCAAATCGCCTTCCTGTAGCTCCTCTCGGCTCGATGCGTTACTGGATATTGCTTCCAGCTTATTTCCGGTGGTGCACCATCTCACATGGTCGTGCTTCTGCCGGCCACTGGTGGTGACCAGACCATGTCTCTTCTCGTGGGCACCTTTTTTGCCAGATCTATGCCGCATCCTCTGTCCATGACACCCAGGCTCCTGCCTTCGTACTGCACTGCCTTTAGCACATCTTGCTAAATCCGGTTCCTCACGCTGAAACTTTCCCAGTGTTTCCGCATCTCGCTCTTTCGCCGGCGTCAACCTCATTGACCGGACATGTATAATCTCACCCTTGGCTTCCGGCTTAACTGCTCGCCTTTGCCGACCACCTTTTTCGGGACACTTCAATGCGCGCCTACTGTTACCACTTCCTTGTTGCGACCTCTTCTTCACTGAGCTGGCGGAACCGTCACGCTTTTCCTGTATCGGTGAACCGCTTCCTTCTCCTGAGGAAACCACTTCGTCTCCATCACTGCCAACCTCCGCCCTACCAATCGCTTCTGTTTCTGGTCGAATTTTCGACACTTCCTTTAAGAATAACCGTCTGCTGCAATACTGGCTGTCGTAAGCAACCCTAAGTGGCACTTTCCTCTGACGATCTGTCAGGATCATTCTCTGGAGGTCAATCTTCATGCCTTGGCCAAGTAAGAAATCCACGCCGATGATGACTTCATCCACAATGTCTGCCACTATAAACTTAGTGTACGAGGCCCAATCGTCGATTATTACCTCGCATGGTACTTCTCCTAATACTTGGGTGCATTCACCAGTTGCAGTCTGCAGCTTTGCTCCAGGTAGTGGCTTCNTGATTATTACCTAGCATGGTACTTCTCCTAACACTTGGGTGCGTTCACCAGTTGCAGTCTGCAGCTTTGCTCCAGGTAGTGGCTTCACATAAAAAGTGGTCACATCAGGTCGAATAATATGTGACGCTCCAGTATCCACTGTCAGCACTCGCTCCTGCCCATTCACACATCCACCAATAGTGACGTTGCATGCTTTCCTGCCAAAATGTGAGACAGAGATTATGGGCCCTTCAACTTCTGGAGCCAGCACGCGGCCCTTCCTGCTGGCTCGTTTCAGTTTAACGACTGATTGGTGTTGGATTCGTCTCCTTCAGCCCTGCGTTCGCGTCCTGCTGAATTGTTGAGTCCACTGGAACTTGCGCTGTAATCGCGGGCGAAGTGGCCTGGCTTTCCACATTTAAAACATTTGCCAGAGCCATGCTTTTTCTCGCCCAGCAGTTGGATAATCTTCTTCAGCATTTCATTTGTCTCGTCCGATGTTTCCTCTTCCACGCGATGTGCTTTGTAGGCTGGTCTCCTTAGGAGCGCCGCCGTTTCACGCGTCTGAGCATACGAGACAGTTTCAGCAAATGTTGGCTTCGGATTCGCGTACGTCTCTCGCTTGCTATACACGTCCAGCATTCCGTTGATGAACCTCTGGATTTTTACACTTTCGAGGTGCTCACCAGATGCGTCTCCAATTGCGTAATGAGCCAACCTTTCAATCTCAGAGGCGAATTCCTGTAAAGTCTCGTTGGATTTCTGGCAGCGATTCTCCAGCTCCATCTGGTAAATCTGTCTCCTGTGCTCGCTACCATAACGTCTTTCCACTGCACCCATTAACGCATCGTAACTGTTCCTTTCACAATCAGGAATAGTCTGCAAGATTTCCGCTGCAGGTCCTTTTNTGGATTTATCCTGCATGCTCCAATGATTTGCTGCAACGGTTTTTTCGAACTGGAGCTTAAAGACTTGGAAAGGAATCGTACCGTCAAAGGATGGAGTCCTTTCCTTGGGAGCACCTGTCGAAGTAGCTGGACGATTCATCTGCAAATCTCGGAGGCGACCTTCCAACTCTTCTACCTTTGCTTCGACTTGCTCCTGTCTCTCTTCAAGTTTGTCCTGTATTTGTGTAATTTTTTCATCCTGTGCTTCCAGCTGTGATGATATGCGTGCCTCCTGTGCCTGTAGCTGAGTTTCTAACCGGGATGACACCTGCGCTGATACCTCGGAAGATATACGTGTCTCCAAGGCTTGCATCTGTGAGGAAACGTCTGACGACAACTGCGACCTCTGTTCCTGCACATCTGTGACATGGCAGCCAATAAAGTGTTCATGTCCATACCTGTTGATGAACTAGGAGCATTTTACTGTTCTTCAACCTTACCGGCTGTCTGCTGCAAACCCTTTGACGAACAATCAGCCTCATCCTTCTGTTCGTCCTCATTGATGTCGTATCGTCCTCACGATGGAAGTCGTATTTGTCAACGTCGATACCTTCCTTTTCCATAGCCTCTCGCAGCCGTGATAGTAACTCTACTTTTCTTCCGGAGGTTGCTAAATTTCGTTTCTCCAACTCCTGCTTGAGTGCCTCAATCTTTAGATCCTGAATTTTTGCCATTTTCAGTAGTTTATCCTTCGGGATTTATTTAACAATCCCACTTCTGACACCAATTGTTACGATTATCCTCGAAACCTTGAGGGATTTCCCAAATATACTCGGGCTCGTATCGCTGGATTGTTAAATAAATGCTAACGATGACCAAATTGTAGTACAATTAACTTTATTGTACAACAAACAATTTACAATACTTGCTAATACAGTAAAAACACTTTACAATACTTGTTAAAGCAATAACAACGCTTTACTACTTGTTAACACAATTAAACTTACTAGAGTGCCAGCCACTGTCGAAATTCGACCGTACTTCTAGTTTTTTAACACCCTTGGAGAGGCTTTCTAACTTAGCCCGTCGTTTAACTTATAATGTGCAAAATTACTTGCCGAAAATCTCCTGTTCCTCTCGATCTAAACCTTAACTTGAATTTTTTAAATCTTTGAAGGTCGTAGGCAGGACTTGGAATATAACAGATAAATTCCAGTTTGTCGATAAATTTCGATAACTTGATACATATCGGTATTTCAATGAATTTCAAAAACACTAAAGTCCCTAAACACAACAATAAATATTGATAACTTGATAAATTTCATTAACTTGACAAATTTCGCTAACCCATATTTCGACAACTAATTTTCTGTGTCTATAAATTTCGACAACTCAATTAACTTTGGTCAATTTCAATAATTTTACACTTGTTATAACTCAATAAATATGGACAACTCGATAAGTTTCGATATCTATAACTTCGATAACTCGATAAATTTCGGTAATTTGATAATTTTCGATAACTAAATTTTTTATAGCTGGATTTATTTCAATTCCTATCGAAAACGTAAGTGCACCTGAACCACATTGAAGAAGTGGAAGTTACGTTACTTATTTAGAAGTTGTGAATAAAACCACAGGGTAGTTAATATAATTTTATAAGCTCAAGGTTATATCTTATCTTTTTTCTATCATTATCCCAACCCAGACCCGTCGAGAGGGTAAGAAAGGGGGAATCCTCCTCGGGTCCGGGCTTTCTAAGGGGCCTGAAATATCAGAGCAATAGCTTGTTATTAGTATTTTAAAATTTAATTTTGAAAGAAAACAATGCGCATGCTTTCAGTAACCACGTTAATCAATACAGAAACAAATATTTTTCCATGTAATGCGATTTCATTTGATGTCAAATCATGTGATGTCATGTTATATGATGTTATATCATGTGAAGTCATGTCATACCGTATGATGTCATATAATATGATGTCACATCATGTGATGTTATGCCATGTGATATCGTATTATGTGATATCATATTATGTGAAGTTATGTCATGTGATATAATGTGATGCGCTATCATATAAGGTGATCACATGTCATGTGTCGAATATTAAATCGATAACGCTGTCGATAACTTTGTCGATAAATATACCAATAAAAATATCAATGAATATATCGCAAAATATAACGATTCCAAAATCGATTTATTTATCGTTAAATATATCGATAACAATATCAATAATACTATCGATAATAATATCGATTATTACACCGATAAAAATATTTATAACGTTATCGATAACAATATCGATTATTTCATCGATAACAATATAGGTTGTATTGATAGAAGTATCCATTATTATATCGATAACAACATCGATTATTATATCGATAGCAATATTGATTATTATTATCATATTTTTCTTCATATTTATCTTTATTTTTGCATATTCCAGTTCACCTTTACCTTATAGTGTTCAAATTAACCTTGATCGTCGTTTTATCCTTTATCTTTCCGCATATTTGTTTCTGTTTTTATTTTTAACCGACTTCCAAAAAAGGAGGAGGTTATCAGTTCGTCGGAATCTTTTTTTTTTTTTTATGTATGTTACCGCATAACTTTGGACCACGTCAACCGATTTCGATAATTCTTTTTGCATCGGAAAGGTAGTTTCTCAGAGGTGGTCCCATACTAATCTGGTTAAGATCCGATCAGCGGATCATGAGATATATATGTATATATTTTTTTTATATGGGAGTTGAAGTCGGTTTTTTTTTGCTAAAAATTACTTGTTACATTTACCTTTAACCTTTTCTTCGTCTATGTACGTACTGTCCTTTACTTTCCTTCCTGTATTGGGCTTAATATCAGTCTTATTCTTAACCCTAGAACACACACCCGGGTACAAATGTATCCACTTTCAACTTTGAAGTGTTGTAACTTTTGAACCGCTATACCTCTATACCGCTAGGATCTAGGAAGATTATTTAGTTTTGAGTTCAAATTCAAAATTTGAACCAGATCGGACCATTGGTTCAGGAGCTACAGCCTTCCAAACACATTATATACGTAAACACACACCCGGGATACGTTTGTACCCCAATAGTAAAAATCCTCATAATAATAAAAAAAAAAAAC